>NC_134025.1:30103146-30406176 GCF_964204645.1 Tubulanus polymorphus
CCGTTTCTATTCATGAAGATGAAGATATTTTCAGTTACTGCCACTGCGATATTGAAAGCATTTTTTAAAACTCACCCGACGATAGCACGGATATCCAACTGCGTTGATTTAAAGTAATCGTTCCGGCCACAATGATTATATGAGCCATGAACAAATCATCCAGAAGTAATAAAAAAGATGATATCGATCTTTGAAAAACCAACTGACTGAGGCTGATGATGATGCTGCTGACAGAAAATGTTGTTTGCTTATGTCAATTGAACCCCACTTTCGTAGTACTACAAGCTTACTGTTCGGTAAACACTTTACTTTATACAGTCATCTAATTTAAAAATGAGTCACACTCAAGTCCTCTTGTTTATAGAAATTATCCTAGAGTCCTCGTAGTCATTTTTGATCATTTTATCGTCCCCCGTATTTACGTACGTACATCCAATAGTATTTCTGCTAATAATGAATCATATGTATCTATTACAATAAACGATCGGCTACACACAATACGCGTCTAGGCCACAAATATGTTAGTTATGTTTATGACCACCGGATCAGGAATCCAGGAAGCTTGCCCAGTGTTTTCACCTTCATTTCCCCTTTCCCAAATTCTATAACACTGCTGGAAATCATGCGCTGATCGTTCCGCGTAGTTGACAGTTAATGTATTAGGATCGTTAGTCATTTTTTTTCTAATGATATTTGAACAATTGTTTGTCAGTCATACACACATCCTATTCTGTAATAACTAGCTCTACACGTCTCTGGAACTCGACACAAATTCCATGTTTAATAACAGTAGATCATGAAGTAGGAAGTAATTAAATGTAAATATATCGACGTAACATTTCAAACCAGGAAGTTTTAACATATTCTAAATATTTCAATTCAATCTTTAATTCGAAGAAGTCGAGATATCGATAATTTCACTTCAGATTCCAGAGTTTTTAAGGTAATAATAAGACTTTTCTAAACTTCTCCAAAAAGATCATTGACCTTTTACAGGCAGAGACGGAGATGAATGACTGAACACAGTTTAATTCCCTCTGCTGGTTTTTCTGCCTCATTGCTGAATGAAGTCGTTGAGAGCAATGATCATTAATCATTAACTATTACTCCCCTCTCCCCACACCCCCTCCCCAGCCTCCCCCTCCTATAATCATCTACACACAATTACTAATATACTAATAGGAGGTAAGTAGAGAGCACAGGGACCCGGTTTGGCAGTTGTGAGTTAGACTTAACTCTATAAGAATTACGATAAGAAAAGATTAGTTCATATTCAATGTTTTAATTCTTATCAAATTCAACTCTGTAAATTTTTCCTACATCCTATTTCGAAGACCTTTAACATTCATCTCTGTTCTGTCTGTCATCTCGACCTTACTCATTAAAAAGAATGTTTTCAAACAACGATGAGTTCTACGCAAAATAAACCCAGCCAGAGCTTCTAGATGGCGCTACAAATATTGTTACTAATTAGAAATATGTTACATTACCTTGGATTAAAGGCTGGTAGAAGAGAATATTATGGCAGTAGCTAACGAGACTCTACTGGTATGTGTACACACCTAAATATAGCTTACCACCTACCCTTCTACCCACGTACCCAACCTACTGGCACTACTGATTTCAGTAGACTATGTTACATCTGGTTCTCTCTCCTCCGCAAACATTTTCACATCGCGTAGAAAAGCGTTCGAAAAACAAGGTTTATTTTCATGTAAGTTTCGTCAGGAAAGATTTTATAAGTTTTTAGAAAAATAGGTGAAAGATACAACATAAACTAGAAATGAGGAAACTGATATCAAATCATGTAACAAGCTGCTTGATTGGTTTTTCCAGCAAATACCTGTTGATTAATGAATTTCCCAAAAAAACATTAATTGGTTTTCCACTGGATTTCGATGTCTGGAGGTCAGACGATGGAAGCCTGATTAATATCAACGAGGCACACGATAGTGTTGACACAGAAAACATGATCATTAAACAACTGGATAGTGATAATAGGAAGAAAGAACATGTTTGTGTCGAAACTCCTTTGAAGGTGGAAGTTTATCTCAGAACGCATCAAGCACATTAATATACACCACAGTAGTGTTAGAAACATTATCACGTAGTACAGCAACTTGTAAGAGATGAAATAAATAAAAATTTGACAGAATTCATGAATGAAGATAAAATTGTAAAGGAGGCAAGGTGATGCTGGACAAGTAAAAATCAGAATGAGAACTATAATGGGAATGAACAGGAATGGAGTCCGATGAAAGAGAAAGTACCAGGTATATAGAGGTTACTTCTTGATATGGTTGGTATAAGAGTATGAAGTCATAAAAACGGAAGATATAAAAGATACAGAGAAATATGTTAAATAAGGGATGGGTGTCAACACGGAGAGTTTCTACTCACAACTCCATCACAGCATCCGTGCTCACATAATTGTATCTTTTCTCTATACTGGTAGAAAGACATTGTTCGAAATGTATTTTGAATATTCCATTCACCTCGAAAACCCGAGATCCGTTCCTATAGATACATCCTTATTATTAACATCGATAACTGATCAAAGATTTCGTCGTGAAAATACGAATAATTCCGTATTGGTTAAATTGCGATGTTTGAAACTGGAATAAAGAAAACTCGAATGAACGCTCGATTATCGTGTGGAAGTTGTTGAATCCAAAAGGCCACATCTGTTTAGTTCCAAAGTTCCAAATGTCAAAGATTACGTAAAGTCAGCCTCCCATGGAAAACATAGATTTGAATCAACACGGTTTTCCAGACAGATTCAGCAGGAGTTTAATTACTTTTGACCACGGGAAACATCCAATAATCCAACAAGAATTCAGACAACACGAGCATTACTGAACCACTGAATTCTTTGATGTTAATCTGCAGTTGTTTTATGCAAAGATTAATCGAATGCGGGCAATTAGCAATAGCCTTACCTCTCTAAATGAAGTCTAACAAGAAGCACAAATGAACCATTTAGATATGAAAATTTCAGAAACAGACTGAATTACAGGTGTCTTAATAGTTGAAAGCAACATCGCAAGTGTAAAGAAATCCTGTTTTCAGTTCTAAATTTATCATCACAGGTGTCTTATTAAAATAGGCTCTTTTCATCACCTGAATAAATACTATTACTTGATTCATGTATGAAGTACTCACATATATGAAGTTTAATGCTTGCTATGCGAAAGAAAATGACCAGAGATATCGAAGATATTCATAAAATCTAGAATGACACCGAAGATAAAGATGAAAAAGTCAAGACTGACAGAAGAGTAAAGTACATTTCACTTTATTTGATACATACTGTAAATAATTAGATTATTATTCTGGAGAAAAGTATAAAAAGAAAAACATCGTCTGAAAATATTTGCCAACACTTGTGAGAGATTATATTGGCAGCTCCGGAATGAATGGTAAAGATGCGAGCAAGAACTAGGAATGGGGTGAAGACATACGTAATACTGCGGAACCAGACATAGACAGACAGGATAAAACTGAGGATACACCTGAGCTAAACACACGTAATGAGCCAAGTTCATGTTACGTTATTTAGTCCATTTCCAATTTTGAACGGATGTTGCGTCTAGTTGGACCAGTGATAATACTAGCTGATTAAAACCTGCCCTGAATGCACGACACTGATTTAGTCCTTCCTAAATCGGTACGCTCCAGATACCAGAATGGACATACTAGCAATGGTGTGATCGTGAACCTCATTGGCTATTTCAGGTGAATACTTCGTAATATGCTGGTTTGTGAAGTAAATGTCAAGGATGAACATCTTCTGGGATTTCGCCATGTGATTCTTAGTACTAAACTCCCTGGTACTAAACACAACATGTTTCAAACCTGCTGCGACTAAATTAAACCTGAGATCGGAGATGAAATACTAGAACTCTCAAGACATCGTTCTGATAGTAGTCAGTAGCAATAAGAACACGCTCTTCCATCAACTCATTCATACTAACCTCTAGATATAGCGAACAGTTCAATCAGATTCGATTTCTGCACAAGGTAAGAGCAAGTCGGGTTGAAACACTGACATACGATAAAACAAATATTTATCATCACTGCTTACACGAGATGGATAAAGATTGTTTCCCGCCTCAGCAGCACGTGTATGCAAATAACAGCAGCCATATCGAAAGAATAAATTCAGGATCCCGTAGTAGACATGTTTCAGATAAGATCTCTCAGACGGAATTCAATAATTGACTCGTTTAATCCATTTTACTATTTTTTTGACGCGCGTCATAAATAATTCATTCATTTCTGACAGATTTTTGATATAAACTTCTTCTGCACTCTCAACACGTTTATCATTATTATTACACGTCATGTAACCGAAGAGTTTTACGCGTGTGGAGAAACATAAGAACATTTTTCTACTTAGAACTTATCATATTATCTGAGAAATAGATAAGATGAACAGACATTGTATGTAGTATTCTGTACTTAATCTACCCAGACTGATTTAGATGGGTTTTTTTTATTCGAGCAAATGGAATATATACCGGAACACGTGATACATTACACGTGATATGTACAGGGCTTCTGAAATTTCGTTGCAGTACGGCAATGGCCACTGAACCTGGTGAGATTGTTTTCCATCGCGATGAGTGTTACAATCATAACAGAAATCTTATTCTTAGGAAAATTATCCGATCGAAAAACTATGCGGAACAACAGGTACTACCGAGACTCAAGCAACTTCCACCAGGTGGCACTAGACTAGACCTTGAATGTAAAAAACTGAAAGGCTCGAGTTTAAAAGTTGTTTTTTTTAGTTTATTTTATAAAACACGTGCGTGAATCTGAACTTATCGATGTATTGTATTGTTTTATATGAATATTCACACGAGGCGTGCTATAGATAGTAAACCTTGCACACCGTAATAGGCAATCATAGCAGTACGAAGCAGTGAGGAGCTGAAGCAGTGGTGGTGGTGGTGGTGATGAGATTGCGAGGGTGTGACTACCATCGAGGGGTTTATACCTACAGAGAGAGAGAACAGCTGTATACAGAGATATAACCGGCCGCCGCATACCTGAACAGTAAGCGATACGTTCACTAGAGATAGTGAGAGTTTGAGAAGAGATGTTGTAGATCCTGAACGGATTACTCACTCACTTTCCCTCATTTTTAATCAATCGATCTTTCATTTTTATCCGTTTAAAATCGATTAATTTCAACGTTATCTACGTCTTCAATATCAGTAATTATTGCTAGAATTCTTCTACTCGAGAGTATGAATAATTCAGGAGATACTCCACACAATTCTCAAAAATTTCAAGAAGAAATAACATAATTTCAAGTTTCCTTATTTCTGAAGGAGTAAGTCCTATTTCGTAGCCCTCCCTAAGATACAGCTCCATGATAACACACAAAATCTAACAAACTACGAATAATATGACTCCAATTCTGAATAAAAAATCCTGCCCAGCGGTTGACGAACCAAAAAACTGGTATAACTGGTGTTATAATCAACTCAACTTCTACACACTATAAACTCTATCAAAGCTAAATGAATCTAACTGAAACTTTAACTCAATCACATCAATTTAAACATGGCTACAGTAATGATTATTGTAATAAGTGATGATAATTTTGAATGGTTAAAAGATTTCCCCGAATGCACAATTTTACTTACGATTTCTCTGATACACCAAACCCTTCCAAGGCCCGAAGAGGTAAAACTAATAGCAAGCAGTATACCTAGATGAAACTAACCCATGGTTTTTAAACAACTTTATATTAACGAGAGGAGTGCAAACCTTTACTAAGGGTAAAAGTAATAAGCCAGCAGTGTACCTCGATGAAACTCCCCTACCCAATAGTTTCTCAACCACTTCATATCGATGAGATGAGTGCAAACCTCAACTAGCTGAATTATTTTTAACCTTCCTCTACCACCGCAAATACCCAGTCAGTCAGTCAGTGAGCCAACCACACGTCAGTAAAATTCAATCAACAAATTACCCTTGAACAAGGTGGCTGCTTTTATCAGTGAAATATCTAAAGTCTCAGTTAAATATTTCAACAGGAGATTTTAGAGATGGAATTTGGGATTTTGCGAGATGTAGTTATTGAAACAAATGATTTAGAGCCATGTTCACACTATCGCTACTTAGTATGTTCTAATTTGACCAGTACTTGGAACGGGACCAATTTCGAATGGGCCAAAATCAATGCTATGTGTTCACATACAAATTTAAATCTGCTGTTATCACTGGTCCAGCTAGACCTAAAACTGTGATTGACAGGCAATTGAAGAAAAGTTTCTGTTCACACACAGAGAAATGGTCAGTTCTAAAATTGCATCTATAACGGACCTGGATTTGTCTTTTTGGTTGATCTGTTGAAATTTGCACTCCTCCTAATCATGTGTTTCATGAAAAGTTAAAAATAACATTTTATTTATTGATAAATTCATCAACATATCCAGACCTGCAGCTAAATCTATCAATAAGCTAATGTAGATTCAAATATCCAATAAAATCTTCAAATCAAAGTTATAAAATGAAAACATAAATAGATTTTTCATGCTTTTTATCGTTTGAATTTCATATATTTTCGTAAAAGAAGTTTGCAGCTCGAATAATTGGATTGCAGCGATATATACCGCGTAAACAGTGCGCCACCTATCAGATACACAGCGAACTAATAGAGAAAGCTCCAGTCGCACTAATACTGATACTTTCTAACGCATGATGGACTTAACCTAAACTTCATCAATGAATTATGTGAAAAAACCTTTTGCTACAAAAGCAAAATGTGAATTTTAGGGAGTAAACAATAAAGCTATAAGTGATAACCCTAAAGCATGTGAAAAGTCATGGCTTCTGTAGCTAAGAGGCAGCAGGTGCTATATCCAACCATCATTGGGAAAAATATTGACAAATCGGTTTTTAAAGCTTAGTCAGCGCTCACATTAACCGCGATTCTTTTCGGATTATTTATTGGACATCGGTGGGCAAATGCAGACGGCATACTTAAACAGGTTCGAAAAAAAAAACTCAATCCATCAATCGCGGAAAGAGTCCTCTGGGATGAGTTTCAGACGCAGGGCTAAGCTTACCTCATCACATGCGGCACATCTCGGTTTCAGTAGTTCGGCGTAATGACGCTCGCAGTAGACGTTACCGCTGTGAAAACAATACGCTAAATCTACCAACAATTCATCACATCTCGCACAAACGAAACAAGCCGGATGCCAGCACAGATCCGGACCACATTTTGACGCGAAAACGGCAATTTCGCCCGCCTCGATTTCGCCTTCACAATTGTAACAATTCTGAAATATGCAGAAAAATAAATGTTTCATAACGAATCAAGATATTCAGGATCCAGTTCCAGAGTTAAGATTTGACTCTTGAGTTGAAACGGTGGAAATTAACTGATTTTAACTCAAGAGATCTTTAGAGTCAAATTCTGTATTCTATCATAAAGAAGCAATAAATCTATGATAATTTCTAGCATAAAGATTGAAAAATAGATATATGTTCAGTTAGTAATAAGCTGAAGAATGAGTCACCGAATATGAATGAAGATATAATTGACAACACTGTAATGTGGATAGAATTTGATTTTAAAATTACAAGGATATTTAATTGTCTAAATCTAATGACATCAGCGCCAAGGGGTTAGGGACTTGTTCATTCATCTATTCTGTTGAATTTATATCATACCATAATTATCAGCAATGTGGTCCATTGATTTATGCAATTTTCATTGGGAAACGTCACTGATATAATTCATTAATAGTTTGTGAAATACTAGTCAAAATATCATTTTCATGAATTTTAATGACTCATATGTTGAGTTAATTATGTTCTAGTTTCGTCTCTTAACATGGAATGATTTCAGAATTTCATGTAATGGGCCGACTAGAACCTTGTTAATATCTGAGAACGAATAAAAGCCAGTGAATTGAGCATTTGACAATTAGTCTGACACTAAGCCTGACTGGTCACCGCATGGTCACAACACTGATTAGACCAACCTACGAACACTCAGCTGTCAATATGTGTCAGTGGTGTAGTGGTTAGCATGCTGGATCGGCGTGTAGATGGCCACAGGTTTAAGTCCCATCAGGGCCAAGCTAAGGTTGAACGGTGAGGGCTGATGGGAGGGAGGTACCATAAAAAATTTTCATGAAATACCAAAGCTTTAATTTTTTTTTTAAATACATCTGAGAGAAGATATTTGCAGTGTGATATAGTTTATTGGTGTGACTGGTTACACAGGGGCACATATTTGAGATACACGTACCACATCTTCAGGCACATTCTCACAAACATAACCGATATCTAACGCTAATTCATCTCTCATATCTCGATATTCCTGGAACGCTTTACGTAATTCTTGACTAGTTATAGTTTTACAGTATTCTTCAGATAGATCCTGTTTTGGAAGTTGTTTGATAAGTTGTATTTCTCGATATTTCGCCCCAGTCGCGTCAATTCTGGGAATTTTATTATTCGGAAGTTGTTCCATGTATTCATCAATCTACAAAAAAAAGAAAGTTTTACATGTTGAATATCAAAATGCTTCATCAAGGGGCAATAAATCTTGAAAACGGTATCATTTTTATCTGTCAAGGCAAGTGCCAGAGACTCAAATGAAAAATGGAAGGGCAGGGGTCCAGAAAATCTTGAAAATCTTGAAAGAGTTGAAAAGTTTATAGCTCTGGATTGAGTTCCACAATCGTTGGTCCAGTTAGTGACTCCATCTTCACTAGGAACTGTGCAACTGACCCCTCTACACTTTGAATGACTCTAGAAAATCTAGACTGTAAATTTTGCCCAATTTGATAAACACAGTCAGGGCGCCATCATTGGTATCTATTCATAGGAGATACGCAGAATGGTATTTCAATCAGCTGTTTCAGACAATTAGTCGCTGTAATGGTTTCTAATAAACACTAAGGACTGGGTTTCAGTAAATGAGTGATATAGAAATACCCTCTAATCAATAATACTTCATCAGGCCTTATATTAGCCGGTAAACATAGCCGCTATATCTTGCTACTGACGAAGTGCAAATAATCACACTTCGAAATCCCAAGAGTCACATTACTAGTGACCCTTACTATGAACACATTGCCAGGACTGCTTTTGTGGTGCCATTACACGGCATATATTGCCAATTCATGCCCAGAAACGAAATGACTTCATTCTCGCTGCTTAATCTTTCTACAAACAGATATAAATTCTTATTAGGGCAACTAAAGGAGGCACTTCAAACATTGATAAAAATACCAAATTAAGCATTAATCAAACGAAATGCAAATAAATCAGACAGTTTTACCAATAATACAGGGATATACAGGGTGACATACCAAACACTATAGTAATCTATATGATTTGGGGGCAGGTTTTTAATGAAATACCGGCGACAATGTGAAATAAACCACGTAATTTTTTCTAGATATTGTTCACGTGTTTACAATTTTACAATTCAAAGTCACAAAGGATTACAAGTGATTCGCAATTCTATTCTGTGAATTTGACAGTCACCGAAATAGTTCGAATGTTTTTACCATTGAAAAGGAAGAATAGTCAAAGCTATACGGGCAACCAGTCTGAGTACCTATAAATGGCAATACCACAATAAAAACCACAAATTATGTTTCAGGAATTACGCGTGTATCAGAGGGGCTCATGTGTTTTACTTTACGGGGAAGACCTGAAAATTGAATACCAGGTATTTCCTATGAAATATCAGTGCAAGAACTGATATTGAGGAGGTGCATTCATAAAGTTTTATAGGGTAATGAAAAGTGTAGATGAGGTTTCATTTCGGCTCAAAATGTTCAGGGAATCTGACATCACATCTGTGTATTAACTGGTATACCTTAAACTTAGAGATACCGGGAGGAACCCAAGTATAACCATAATCTAAAATCTGTTCTTGCGAAATCCTGCGAGACTTGGTATCACCCTCTCTCTGCCACCCGAGTCTATCTCGAATATTGACGTAGTCCTCGTGGTAAACATCGTGCACTTCTCGCGGACACTTACAACTCTGGCAAATATTCCTGCAAATAGAAAAATGGAGAATTGGCGACATCAGTAAATACGACTGTTTTTACTGATTGGTGGGTTTTAATACCGGCAGTAACGACCATCATTAATCACTCATCGTGAATTAACCCAAACTCTCACTGCATAGACACCGTTCTGGAGCCAGTTTCCCAAATGTTGGTTAGAGCTCGGACATAATCTAGTTTATACGTCCTTGGTTTGAATTAACAGCTGATAGTTGACAATTAAAAGTTAATTTTGTAACTATGGTATTTATCCTCCAGGGCCCAGTTCCACAGTTCCGAGTTAAGATTTGACTCTGAATTAACTCATTGAAAATGAACTAAATTTAACTCAGAGTTAACTCTAACTCACAACTGTGGAACTGGATCCAGTTATCTTTAACCAATTTTTGAGGGAAGTCAGAAAGCGATTTCTGAAGTCGTGATTACATGAGGATTTTGACCCAGATCAAATTTGGCATTTCAGTGCAGTAGTGCGCAGTACTGTCGTTTTGGGTATCAAAGTGCCCTTTTGGGATGTGACAAGTCCTTCAAAAATTGGCCTCTGGACCCGCTCCTGCCAGTGGTACTGGTGTCGAACGTGCCTGTTTAACAATACCTGTGCCAAATTTAAGCACACGTCAAATAGCAAAAGACTGTTTCAGTTTTTAGACACTGTTCTCCTCGTAATGAGCGACGAAGAGTTGAATTAGTGTGAAAATATGACTGAACAGTTTTTCTGCATAGAGATATTTTTAAAGGCTGTTTCAGTAGCTGTAGCAGCAGTGGGTTGAAGTGTTATCAAACATCTGCTGAACACCGTTCATTATTTCACATACAAATTCCTGATTCCCGATCTAATATTAACTATATAATGCTGATTATTTCATTTCATAAAAAAACATTTCGAAAGGTTTGTTAAAGTTCAAGTTGAAAACAGGCCACAGTTTATTTGATAGGTCACCGATAAGTGAACGAAGAAGAAATGTTTGTATTTCCTTTTCTATTTCTATATATAGGCTGAAATGAATATCCTTGAAAGAACACGTAGCTGACTGTAAAAATCAACCAAAATCAAACCAGATAGAAAAGTCATCTCCTCATGAATTATTCAAAACTGTAATTTCTCGTCTTTCTCGAAGACATTTAGGAATCATGTGAATCATATCTGGAAGGAAAGTAGAATGTACGACAAGTTGTAATCAAGATACGACACGTCATCTACTTCAAAACAGATCTAACTCAGATAGAATACCATTTGACATCGATATATTGCTCACATCTAGAAGCGCCGATCAGTCAGTTATTGATGATTCTAGTATGGCAATATTACGAATGTTTCGGGCAGCGAAACGTAGGGAATAAGTGTAATAATTCTTGAATACCATCGGGATATGACTGGAAATATGCGAAATGGTGATATATTCCCCAGCTTTATCACCACAAATAATGAGAAATCTAATATTGCTGGTCGCGTTGTTAGTTTGTTGACCGCCGTAATATCAAAGTTCCTTCGCCGTTTAATAAGCTGCAGAGGAAAATAGTGATAAAATCAGTGATTTTTTTTCTTCCCTCGACCCGGTGAGAAACTGAGAATTATTTGCAAATTCTAGGTATGTTTTTCCCCTCAACCCGCTGAGCACCGACACAGGGCATCATTAGCGGATTCTAAGTTTATCTACTCAACCCACTGAACTGCTGCTCAGAATATTATTAGCAGGTTTCCCTCAACCAACCGAGTTCCACTGAGGGCACCATCAGCAGATTCTATATTCCTCTTTTGCAATAAAGGGGAGGCCAGAGATGAAGTCCGATGTGACGGATGGCTTAAACCACAGAATCTCACATATTCATAAAATTGACCATATCATTCCATTACCTCCATCTGTGGGGGTTGAACCCGGGACATCTTTCTTTGCAAGATAAACACGCTTGGCCTTCATCTACTTCTTGTACGAGTACACCCTATAAAACATATAACATCCAAGATTAGAAATTATAATCATTTTAAAAACGTTTCAATGATTTTTAATTCTTCGAATGAATGCTCTCAACGAGCGCGCGGCGTGTGGCGTACGCGGCGATCGAAATAAAATCATACGCAGATAATCTCAATGATTCTTACGGTCCGTTAAAGAGCGGTCATAAAAAAGCATCGGATTTAAAATTGATATAATACAAAACGTAAACAGAAGATACGAGATTTTGTAGTAGAATGAGAAACATGATGGGAAAATAAGAGAAAATGCACAGATTTATGGATGAGAACACAATCCATAAACAAGCTTTACAAACACGACCACCGCTGATGGCGGTTATTTCCTATTTTACTTTGATTATTCAGTAGCACTGATCAAGTATTAATAGTGTACACATATCAATTTGCATCAGGTGTCAAGACTCTCATAAACCCCCTGAATGCACATCCAATATTACATTCGACCGACCGTCGTCGTTTTACCGAAACCAGTCAACAGCGACTCCTCACCCTCCTCACCCTCCTCACCCTCCTCACCCTCCTCACCCTCCTCACCCTCCTCACCCTCCTCACTGATAATCAAAACCTGCAAACATTAACCAAAACATCATGAAACATTTTCGTAGAAATATTCACACCATTTTTGCTTTATTAATGAAAAAGCCACAATCGAAATAAACTCTAAGATTTGAAAATTGCTCACAATATTTGAGTTGAAGGTAACTTATATACTAATGCCAGGGGGGAGGGGTGAGGCTAGTTTTTTTCGCGATAGTGAGTTAATCTTCATTGTTTTGATAGTGTCAGCACGAGAAGCTATAGTTTCGCCAACGAACGAAATGAGACATTAAATTCTCATTATTCAATAATCGTACTGGTTTCACTGCAGGTTCATCGATCAACAAAAAACCAGGATACGACTGAAAATCTGCACGTATCAACTATAAATAGAATCTGAGTCTGAGAACAACTAATTCCTCAGGGATCACACTGGACAAGAGGATGTACGTAGAAGAGCTGCCAGTAAAATAACAGATCTGTTTCTTTATAGAACAAAACACGATCATCCTTTTGTAATGTGAAGATCTTTCATACAAAGGATTTTCACAAGATTTTTTTGTGTTATGAAAAAAAGTTTTTTTTTTCACAAAAACCATGGTATGTACATGCATGATAAGCATTTGTCGTACTTATAATTCAACAAAAATTATTCTCTTGGGAAATAAGTAACTGATCTTCAAAACACCTTGGTACGTGCATTGGATATGATGGATAAAGAGTATAGTATTACCCTTGGCTGTTGTTTGTCAAGGAGCCAAAAAAGTCCCAAGAAGGAATTCTTATCTGGGAAATTTCAGAGTTAGTTATTGTTGTTTCACAGGGGAACCTTCCATCATTAAGTGTCAAAGTTGCGACCCCTGCACGCGAACACACGTCATCATTCCATCAAATGGAAATCTTTTATAATCACGGTTTCCTAGCAACTGCCATTTAATCCACTGTTTTCTAGAAATACTGATCAAAATCTCTTTACACGTTTATCAATCCTTTCGGCTATTTTAAAAACCCATAACGATTTGAATAAACAAATTGATGGTCCGAAGACTGATGGCTCGGACTCCTGGTGACAAGTTGCAGTCAGGTTTCATATAAAAATTGATGATATTGTTTGATCACTTGAATTCCACACTATATGACAGTAAACATCCCAGGATTGAATGAAAGCAGTGTAAGTTAACACGCACAACTGTGATTCAACACAAAGATTTATTCTGACAATAATTTCATCGGAATTTTTCAGTGAATGATGCGAGCGCTATATTCAGCGTTAATGCAATGAATGATTGGATTCTAAAACAAAATCAAATCTTTTGATATCATCGGCTTACAACGGTTCATCGTAGTCAGGATAGATCAATAGTAGTCAGAATTATCAATAACTACAGTTCGTTTTACGATCAAATCAAGTCATTTTTTTGGTGAAATAACGAGTGGGATAATGCCCTATCTGTACTACCATACAACGTTAATATCAATCACAAGATTTCATAATGAATATTGGGAAACCACACTTATGACGACAATGCCCTCAGATATTCTGCTTATATACACTATCATAGGGCTTCAAAAATATTCTACAGATTTCAAGCTGAGTATTTCAATACACTCGAAAGGTTCAGTGAAATCTATGTGTATTTAGTGGCTGTGCTGGCAGCCACAATCTTAACTGCATCTAATATAATAATTACATCTAGTTAATTTGCGAATAAAAGCCGTGCTTTATGTTACTGGAGGGATTCCAGTGATGAGATAGATTTATGCAAGGTTTTCTCAGTTGTCCGTGTCGTGGAATACTAATTGTCTATATAGATATAGATCACTCTGCAGTTTCAATACAAACCACAATAGAGAAAATGAAGAAATAATAGACTCAGTCGGGGGGGAGGGGGATGGGGGGGAGGGGGAGGGGAGGAGGCTGGTCGTGCAGTTAACGTACGCCACAAGCACTGATGCGAGAACTATTTTGGAACAAATTATCTAAAAGGGACCTCTGGTCTTCCGATCATAAGCCGCGATCTCACGGTGACCATTTGGCCCGGGATCAAGCCCGAGTCAAATTTGGCCCATTCACTCTAAACTAAACAACACAAAATAAGTCACTTCTGGAACCAGTTGTAATTCACATGCAATGATTTGACCCATGCTAAAATTTGGCTCGAGTCTAGACCGATGTTTTTGGTTGGGGCCATTTGTCCCGTCTGAACACGGCCAAAAATGCCCGTATGATTGCAGCTTTTGATTGGTATATCAGTAGTCAGATATTGTTCGAGTATCATACGGTAATGTTTTATGGAGGTGCAGAGAATTTCAGACTCAGTTGAACCTCTTCTTCAGATCGTCATTGCTCATAGAGTTCGATTCTATAATCGGTACTAAGCGCCTTCAGATCTCAGCGGATCATATGTAAATATGAGATCATACTAAATGACCCTGTATCGCAGCGAGCGCTTCATGACTCGAATATAAAACTACTATCACTTAAACCTACTGTTCATGTTGTATGAGAAAACTGAGTTTACCTCTAAATCTAATAAGAATATTTCTACAGGCATAAAGTCTGAAATAGTTTCCTGGTGATGGTTTCTAGTAAGAGTCTGAAACAATATTATCTCTTCGAATTCTAAATTTCGATCTATTATAAATTTCATTCTTAATATCTTAATTTCAAAATGATGAGTTTCAATGATGATATCTATTCACCCAGTCAAATGTGAATTCAGATCTGAGGAACTGGGTCCTGTCTGAAAACCGATGAACTGAAGGTCCCTAGATGATTTCACATAGACGCTTTGTCATCTCTAGCGCAGCATTAGCCGCACCAGAAAGTAATTGTTTGTGAGACAGGTTTAGCGAGTAAATTGATCCAACTCAAATATGTTATATTTGATTTGTGTCTGGACCGATATGCGAACCACCCTCCATTACCATCATTACAACAAAACCAGATTCCTCTCCCCGATTTACACAATGATATTTAGAACATTCTGAATTTAGTCTCGAACAAGCGAAAAGACTGTTCTAAATTGGTTTGTTCCATTCTAGAAACTACCCATTTAGACCGGCAAAAATACTGACTCGGGTCCATTCTAAATTCTAGAACTGACCATTTCTCTATGCGAATAAAAACTTAGCTTCAATTGCCTGTCAATTAAAGTTTTACGTCTAGCTGGACCAGTGATAACAGCAGATTAAAAAACTTATTCGGACGCACAGTATTGATTTGGTCGATACCAGGTACTGGCCACCAAATTGAAGCGGATCAACCAACGATAGCGTGAACATTCACACACATCCATACAATCTTCATGCACGAAATATGAGAGAAGACAGATTTATGAGTTGGACATCGGGCTACGAGACAAAATTAGGAATTACCAAGTGATATGTAATATATAAACGTAAATTCAGTAACATACAACGACACGATCATAAATCAGTATTTTATAGCCAAGTTATGTAATTTATATGATGTATTGATGACACAAATTGAGTTGTGAAACATGAAAGTCAATATCTTACTGTTTCATACAGCAATAACTTCATCTATTCACGTATAATTATCTAATTACAACATTGATCATTATCATCTACACTCTATCGCACACCTCTCTCGCTATCCTCGCTCTCCTTCTCATTCTCATCCTCTCCTATTTCTTCACGTCTCTCTCTTCACTTGTTAATTTCATCTCCATTCTTGCTCCCCACCCTCTCTCCCCGTCTATTTCTCCCTCTCTCTTCCTCCGCATCTACCTCTTCTTGCTCTCTCTGTCTCCTCTCTGCTCTTTAATACTCTCAGCTTGGAGTAATCATTTGTTCAAATGTTTACTCCAAGCTCTCAGTTATACCCTCTTACAATATTCTTCCACACTCCAGCACCACAACTACTGCAACTATCAAAACAATCTGCAGCAATTAATTGTTCTTTTCACCATCAATGTTTATTGAACTACGATTAATGCTGAACTTATCATAAAATAATCTCGTTGTACAAATAAAGAATTTTCTAAAATGGTAGCTACGTTGGGTGCAGTTTATCGGTTAGTTTGAAGGAAGTTCAATAAATGTAATATTTGAACAGGATTCAGTCAGTGCTGCAGTTTATCAGCAAACAACTGAAATTACGAATGATAAATCAGTTGACTATACAACATTCATAATCTCGTCTGCACTGAATTTAAACGGCACTTTTAACGTATTATTTGCCCGTTGTAAGGAATACCTGTAGAGCTTAGACAAATTCTCATATGAAATACAAATATATAATCCGAATATTTGTCCTCGACAAACTTCTGAGGCTTTCACATTTATTTCATGATGTGAGAATTTATCTGAATTTCATATTTTCAAATCAAATCCTCCACAACTAGAGCCTGGTGTTGCTCTACCACCAGAGCGTGTTGCTCTACCACTAATGCCTAGTGTTGCTCCACAGCTAGAACCTGGAGTTGCTCCACAACTAGAGCCTGGTGTTGATCCACAACTAGAGCTAGACTTGTGTTGCCCCAATAAAACTAACCAGTATTTAAACAAATGTTTTCTTCAAACTGAAGAATGATCAGCAAGACTACTGTAAGCGATTGAACTGAAATAAACCTCGTTAAATACAGAATAATTCAGGAATTCAACACTCAGCCGAATCAGATTGATTTTAACTCAGGAATTTTGATGAGCAGTTATCGGGAAAGAGAAAAAAACCCACCAATTGATATTGATGGAGTTCACACAACAGAACATTTCAAAACTATTCCACACATCACAGAACTGAATTCAATTCCTATACATTTGTGTCTGCCATAACTATCAGTTCATTACTAATAATAATTTGCTTTAGATTAGTAAATTACCGACTAAAAACTTTCATTGAAAAAAAAACATTACTTTAATATATTTTCAATGCATACATCATGTAAAATAAAACATATCTATGAAAGAATCTATGACATGCAGGACACAATTCCATCGAGATTTAGAATGTTCAAACCTTTTTAAAACTACAGAATGGAAAAAAATTAAAAAACGCAAATTACAGTATCGAAAATTCAAAAAAGAGCTGACGGTAAAACCAGGGAAAACGTCCCATCACGAGATGATTCTAATAACTAAACATGCAAATAAGTTTTAAAGAAGATAGAGAGAGATTATTAACACATATATGATAGATTATGAGCACCTACTTTTCCATATTCTATTTCCAAACATTGTTTCCAATAAGCAGTACGGTCTGCCATATTACAAATAAATCCACCAGAGCGTTTTAATCAGCCCTGGCGAGTGAGCTATTAGAAATCTTGTCTCATTAATATCTGAAATGGAATCGGCCCAAAGTAGTAAACAAACACTGTCAGTAACTGTGAGGCAAGTTGTTGGTTTTATCACACGATCCGGTACTCGATAGACCCGTCTGGTGCGACTGGTGCGATGTAGCTGCATCCAGTCAGTCCTCGCTACTGCTGCTGCTGCTGCTGTTGCTGCTACAGCTCACAATCAACATCTAGGTAAATTCGCAGTAATTAAACACAATGTTACTGATTTCTTGATTAGAAAATGTCAACAGTCATCAGTGTATTGAAATCCTACTTCATCAGACCCTTATAAATATATCACGTCTCACTCATCACACCCAATATATATCACTCCTCACTCATCTGATTTGACTATGAAATAAAAAGAAAACTTGCACTTTATTTGTCATACTTCCACAAGTGATTTGTCCTGAAAAGTTGCCCTTCTTCTCCGTCCTATAAGGTGACAACGAGCTTTGAATAAATACAAACAAAACTTTTCACAATTTACACAACGAGCTTTGAATAAATACAAACAAAACTTTTCACAATTTACATTATTTATCAGGCAAATAAACTAACAAACTTCGCAATAATCAACAAGCTCACATAAAACTATACTACCTACTACTATACTACATACTACTATACTACCTACTACTATACTACCTACTACTATACTACCTACTACTATACTACCTACTACTGTACTACCTACTACTGTACTACCTACTACTATACTACCTACTACTACACTACCTACTACTATACTACCTACTACTACACTACCTACTACTATACTACCTACTACTGTACTACCTACTACTATACTACCTACTACTACACTACCTACTACTATACTACCTACTACTATACTACCTACTACTATACTACCTACTACTATACTACCTACTACTATACTACCTACTACTACACTACCTACTACTATACTACCTACTACTGTACTACCTACTACTATACTACCTACTACTATACTACCTACTACTGTACTACCTACTACTATACTACCTACTACTATACTACCTACTACTATACTACCTACTACTATACTACCTACTACTACACTACCTACTACTATACTACCTACTACTGTACTACCTACTACTATACTACCTACTACTACACTACCTACTACTATACTACCTACTACTACACTACCTACTACTATACTACCTACTACTATACTACCTACTACTGTACTACCTACTACTATACTACCTACTACTGTACTACCTACTACTGTACTACCTACTACTGTACTACCTACTACTGTACTACCTACTACTATACTACCTACTACTATACTACCTACTACTACACTACCTACTACTATACTACATACTACTGTACTACCTACTACTGTACTACCTACTACTATACTACCTACTACTACACTACCTACTACTGTACTACCTACTACTACACTACCTACTACTATACTACCTACTACTATACTACCTACTACTACACTACCTACTACTACACTACCTACTACTACACTACCTACTACTGTACTACCTACTACTGTACTACCTACTACTACACTACCTACTACTGTACTACCTACTACTGTACTACATACTACTATACTACCTACTACTACACTACCTACTACTACACTACCTACTACTATACTACCTACTACTGTACTACCTACTACTGTACTACCTACTACTACACTACCTACTACTGTACTACCTACTACTATACTACATACTACTATACTACCTACTACTACACTACCTACTACTACACTACCTACTACTATACTACCTACTACTGTACTACCTACTACTATACTACCTACTACTATACTACCTACTACTATACTACCTACTACTATACTACCTACTACTACACTACCTACTACTACACTACCTACTACTATACTACCTACTACTATACTACCTACTACTATACTACCTACTACCATACTACCAGTCTCATCGTAAACCAGTATTCATCTATGCGATTTTTTAAACATTCTATTATGAAAGTGTAAATGGATATCTAATCAATACTCAAAACTATGTTTCATATAGAGTTGCGCCATATCTTACTACGGAAATTAAAACACAACCAAAATACTGACAATGAGTTTATTGATCCCTTATACCATTCATAGAAAGAAGGTTACGCAGAATACCCAGTAAGGAAGGACATTCCTTCAAAAATAGCCACATAGACGGCCGCAATCAGGGTTCCCCTCATCAATAGAAAACTTTTGAAGAAATATAACGGAGAAGATGCAATTTGTGAGAGGTCGTATGTCAAATTAGCAGGTTTTAATGGTCCCTGTCCTAAAAAGGGCAACAACATCAATCAGTAAATCAGGAGTCCAGATCCTTAAAACTACCAACCAAGCTACATTTTCATATTCTTCTATAGCGGTAATGAGAGAATCACATGCAGCAGACTGTAAGACTAAAATAGAGAAAAAACTGTGGTTTCACAGGCAAAACTAACATAACAAAGAGAATTGTCGCAGTCAGTCAGTTAGACGTTGTCGTAGTGCCTGCTAAATTAAATACACAACTATGATGGATGAGAATAGATCGAATACATACACAAAGTGTGTAGATTGTTTTACTCTCAGTTACCCTGGTAATACATATTTACCTCTCTCTCTCTCTCTCCTACTCTCAATGAAGAGTTTGCTGCAAGATGACAGATTTATAACCTATGAGACACCATTAACACATTACGTTAAGTTATGTATCTCGTCACATCTCTGCAGTAACTGACCATTTATTCACATTATCAATGCATTTTTCTGATATACTGTATGGGATTCTGCACTATCAATTTACCAATGGCTCTAGTAGTGAGCAGATACTGATCATAAAGTTTGAATGTCAGTTATCAACTATAGCAGAAATTGATAAAACAGAAAAACCGTGTTTTTCGTGTTGAGATCCAGGAGGTCTCATGAGACCTAAAACTTTGAACTTCCAAGGGAAAGCACTCAGCAAAATTTTGTCGACGGAAATCTGAAAAAGTGTACTTTTTGTCAAATAGATGCACCATATTGTGTCAAAGATTCTGAAAATACGTTGCTGAAGATTGTGTCTTCGACAACCATATTTTTTCTGTGTTTCGCCACAGCAGGAATACCCAATTATTTGTCTTGAAAACCCTGATTTTGCCACAATGAATCCTGCACATTCATCTTCTGGCTGTTTTTTTTCTTTCAAATAACACAGCAGCACATCCATCACAGAAAGTAAGTCTCTCTTACTGATGACACGCATATTATGGAACAAACTGTTATTTCTGCATCAGGAATCAGCTTCCTGTGACTGTCAGAAACAGTCGTTAATGTTTGAGATGCATTCCGCATAGAATGGAAATGAGAGGAGCCAAAAAAAACAGCCGAGCACAGAGGAATTTATCCGAGCTACTACTGATGACATAGTCACTGAAACGAACGTGTGTGCATGTCCCAGGTACCCACAAACCTGAATACTATATATAAAGGTTTATAGGTGTTCTGTAGGTCGAACTATTGTCAGTTGAATGAGAGAGAAAGAGACTATCATAGCTTCACCTCAAACATGTGTAATAGGTCTAGTGAAAAACGATGATTCTTTTTTACGACAAAATCATATTGAGTTTCAGTGTCATTTATATATATATTTATATATATATACAGCTGTCACATGAATACCAATATCTATTAGAGTTCTACAATTTATTATATTTACTGAATTCAACACAGAACTGAATAATGCAAATATAACATATATAGAATAGAATATTCCCTCTATTTCGACGTTAGAAATTGTCTGTTTTTAGACAACTAGGAAAGTGTTACGTCTGATGAAATAATATTTTCCGATCGTGTCATTCTTTAAAAAATGTCTCCAAACTGTCGACTATAATCTACGGATAGCTGCGTGATATTAATCAACGTCATGTCAGATAGCGAGACCCATTAGTATATGACTCAATATACTAGCTACGCAAATACCATAGATAGATAAAAGTTCAACTATGGTTTTAAACTGACAAAACACATAACGAAGATATCAGTCTAATAATGACAGCTGTTTTATTCACGGTGACAAAGTCTACGGTTAATGTGTCTATGTATGCTACTACAGTTATAGTTTTTTGTCCTTATTTACAACTACTGTTTCCCTATAACAGCACTGCACGATATAACACGCTGAGGTGGTACTGGTTTTCAGCCCCTGCCCCATCCCATTGAGGTTGCACTGGACCCAGATTCATAAAAAGGATTAACTCTCTAATTAATTTATAATTTCTGGTAATTCAATTTGACCTAAAATCGAGTAAAGAATTAACATTTTCGTTAACTGGGTCCGTGGGTTTAAAAATTAGCCGTCGAAATGATTAAACCGAACATCAATCATTTGATTAAACATATTGAAATGGATTAAGCCTTCAAACGGGATTATCAAGGCACATCGATTAAACACGGATTACATTCCGAGTCTGACTATGTTTTTGGTATAATCATTGCGGTCTTTATACCGGTAACCCAGTAAAAACAGAACGAGGGGAAGGGAATGAGGGGAAGGGGAGACTTGACTGAGTTAAAACACTCACAGACTAACAGCAGAGATGAGAGAGGGAAGTTTCGTAATTATCTACTTGACACCAATCACACGGTATCCACTGCGTTTAACATCACACAACAATATTGAAAATCATTCATAAAAATCAATTCTAAAAATAGGATTCTAGAAACAAGCGATGATGAGATCGATATTACAATCTTATCATCATCGGGGTCATGTAACTATGCTAAAAAGTGCATTTCTAGATTGTTTTATAAGTCGTGCCTGTGTAAACTTCGAAAAACCTTTCACAAACTGAAACATTTGATAATAATTTCAATTACCGTAGAAAGTGAAGAAACAGTTTGAATCAAAGTAGTGTTTGTTTGGGCAAAACAACATATCTACAAGACTGAACAGTCATCATACAGTGAATAAAATATCATCGGTAGAGATTGATATAGTAAAGGAAACAGGTGTAAAAATTCACCACAAATTGATTGCACATTTCCTCGTGATACTAACGCGTTGTAAATGAACTGTTCACAGTCGATCTTCATTCGGAAATTCTTCTTTTTAATATCACAATCAATTCAGTAAATATTTATAGAAGTCATCGAAAATAAATCAGTAAAGGTCAAACTCTTGTCGGTTGAGTCTGTATCTAACCTTTCAAAATGTTCTTACATTTCACAATTTATTTAATGGGGTGTTAAACTTATCAGTGATACATATACAGACCACCGTGAGGTATAGTTCGAGCTTCTATCGTCAGGATTCAACCAACAAATCAATAACTGATAAACCTCTATCTCTACCAGCGATATTCCCTCCTCCATATGTTATATAAAAAAAATCAGGATACAGAAGAAACTCATTATCGATTTGAGAGGAAATAGGAGACATTCTGTCTATCAGTATTCTACAGATCCACACACAAAAGAAACAGACAAATCCTACTCAGTTTATGGTAAACAAGATTGTTCGGTTACAATCAAATCTTTCCGATACTGCTCTAAAGTCTATAATGCATTCTCTTAATGATATTTCCGAGCACTCCTCCATTTTTCCATTGAATCAATTCACAGCCCACCTACAGAAACTTAAAAATTGAGAGTCCATTACCTCGGGAACAAAAAATCATCGAATTTAAGTGTAATTTCGAATGAACATGAGATGAAACTCAAATCTGATGATTATCACTTCAACAGCAGTAGTAGAGCTACGCGAAGAGGATGATAATGGTCGGATAGCTGAACAAATCAATCAATCAAAACCCATTAAAATAATCCATTACACAATATAAAACCATGCATCGACTAATGGTAGGAAATATGTTTTCCTAGAACAGAAACAACTACGGCTGTATTGAGTATTCGACACCATTTACAACAAGTGGATCTTACCTCATCGGTGCAAATTACAATCTTAGGTATATTAATATCGGCAGGTCTTCGACGCACTTCCAATTCAATAGCCCTATTCCTGTAGTACAAATAATCCATCTTTTCAACAGTAAATGTCTATTATAGATGATACTCAAACGTCAGAAAGAAAGCTCTGTACAGATCATCGGTAAAGGTTACATTTAAACATTCAATCCAGACTTGTTCTTGTTGCCAGCGGCTAGCGAACACCCGACAGCTAATTTCTCTTACATATTACCGCAATAAATATTGTGAAATATGTATTGAACGGTCTATAAACCGGTATCGATGATTCCGTGAACGGATCAATGGATGAAATAAACTTTTTCATAACGTCGCCGAAATCATCAACTAATCATCAGTCAAATACAGTCAATTCACGAGAGCCTTTTGTATCTAATATCGTAATCGATGAAACATATCGCAAAATGAAAGCTGATCCTGTGTGGAATGTTCATCATGAAACCGATGATGCAGACCCGCGCTTATTCAATCGAGAATAGCCGGATAAGTAGTTTAGTAAGTAGCAGTTAGTGGCTGACCTCACAAACAGATAGACAATCAAATCACTGTCAGTCTCAGCTATTAGCAATTCATCGGTATTCAAATTGAGTTTATTAATAACTGACTAATGTCTAATATATTAATCTAACACGAGAATTTCTGCGAATAAATTACTAATTAGAAATTACTAGGAAAAAATAATTGGAAAAGTTTATCGAGATAATTCTGGAGAAATGCTGACGCAGAATGAATAAACGATCTACAAACTTATTTTACAAACAGTAACAATACATTAAATGCAGTTCTCTGAAGAGCTTCATGTATGTTATTGTATGGTTGTTGTATACCACTAAGCCAATTAATGATTATTGTAATCATCAATTGTTTCAAAAAAATGATTTCCTTTATTTCAAAAAAATTCTGTTGATTTCCAAAAAAACTTCAATTCAACAAATACGCAGCAGGTCAACTCAAACCTGGGTATACTTTTTGACAAGCTGTTCACCTCCCTACAACTTATTTTTCCCAGAGTAATTTTTGAATCAAGGCTATGATTCCTGTTGGATATCAAAGCAAAAGATAACAGAAATTTCCACTTATGACATCGGATATCACGTGATAGAAGTTATTTTCTACTTCTTTAAAAAACCCTTTTTCTGATCATGATTTTACATGAAGCATTTTTGTATCTTTGTTAATAACAATAAGATGCTGTATGAAATGTTGAGAAACTCAGGGGATAAAAAATAATCGAGCATTACCAGGTAGGCCTCCAGACTTAAAAAGGGGTACAAGTTGACCAGGTACAGGATGACTGTAAATCAACAAATGTTTGTTGATTTACAATGTGACTTGTTGTCTGACCTCAGCACAATTCTGTGGTTGATTCTACAGAGCAGAGGCTAAAAGCTTTTGGCTATTGGGAAAAAAAACATATTTCTAAATGCCACATCTATCTTGGTATTGTGTAAACCTATATAATGCTTGCCAATAGAACAAAAATAACCTCCTTAAATGATCACTTCTAAAAAACCGTCGCAGATAATCGAGACGTGGTTAGTACTATAGAATAGAACCCGTCCCGGAAATGTAAAAAAAACTCTTGAATCGAAAGTTGAAAAAACTTTGCATAGTTAGTTAAACCTGTTCCGTATAAGAATATCGTAAACTATCTTAATAAACTTACAGCTCTTTTTATGGTAGAAGGTACTGCATCAATATGAGGAACTTCAAATACAGCGTTAGTGTCGTCAGAGTATAAGTTTTCAGAGGCAAAATCCAACTCGGCCTCCGCCATCTCGCATAGCGCGCTAATAGGAACCCATGTGCTCGCTCGCCTAGTGGCGCCATCTATAAATAAACAAATCGTGGTCTGTGCCGGATCTGAACTAACTCTTACTCCCTATTTAACTATGTACCGCAATGAAAATTTATATTTTGGAATTATCGAAACTTTGTTATCATAGAACTCAGCTACGGTTATATGGACTCCGTAGGGCCTACGCGTAAGCAGTCATCCGATATATTGGAATTGAAACCTCTATGCTTGCATCCTGTCAGGAAAATGATTCAGATTTTGACACTACTGCTGCTGCTGACGTTAACTTTTGCAAGTTTTGTGAACACCGAGGATCATCACGGTGAAATCTGTCATCTGAAAACATGCATGAATAAAACTCTACCCGCTGGAAGTCCCGTTCATGTTTACTGTACAAATCATCATAGTTTACGCATCAATGGACGCTGCTGTCAGAAAATTAAAAATACAACTGAAGAAGATGCTGGAAAATTCCTCGCTTCAACCGCTGAGGAATTCGTTGTGCAAGGATTGGATTTATCTTCGTGCGAAGTGACGACAATTACGTCTGATGTCTCGCGTCTAGTCGAGTTACGTGTTCTGGTCCTGGATAACAACCCGATTATGTGCCCCAGTAATAAAGACTTAGCTGGACTGCGTAAGTTGGAGTATGTATCGATGCCGGAGTATTGCTCGTGTCCTGCTGGAGCAGAAGCGTGGAATTCTACGCGAACCGGTTTAAATCGTACAATTTGCGAAACACCGAATAATTTGTGTAAATTGTTAAAACTGGAATGTCCGAGTAACAGTGACTGTTTAATGGACGGACCCGGTCTGGTGAATGTGGTATGTCTCTGTAGCTCCGGATTCTATGGATACAAATGTCTAAAATTCGGCCACTTTTCGCCGATGTATTATTCAATAGGAACAGTTGGTGTCACCGTTGTCTTATCGGTGTTTGTTTGGATTACGCAGAGAAGGAAAGCAAAGACTTTGTAAACTCTTGTTGATGGACTAATGAATCCAGCTCGGTAAAATTCATCAGTTATAACAAACCATACCTAGCAAATAAGACATTTTTAATGACTTCACACTGGATGATAAACTATCGGTTTATCATTGAATAGACTTTCTAGTCCTCAGCCTTTGTTGATATGTGGTTCTAATGCAATATGATAAGACGTGTCAAGTGAAAAGAAACCTTTCGAAATTATATTTTATGAGTAAATATTTATTTTACAAAAACGTACATATTATCATGTAAACACTTATTTATCTTAAGTTTTTTTCGAGTGCGCTTCAATTATTCGGACTCGAGGGAATAAAACCAGTGAAGAATTCAGAATTATACACAGCACATGATAGTTACTAGAGTCTATGAATTGAAACGAAGTTCTCTAATCCTGGTCCATTGTTTCCGCTGCTGCTGCTGCTGCTGGTTGAGCCTCCTCACCAGCTGGCTTCTCTCCACCTTCTTGTTCCATTGCCTGGAAAAAAATAACAACAATTGGTTACATAATTTTCTCAGTGAGAAAATCTTACGTTGGAAATACAAGACGATAACTCACCGGAGGATCATCAGTTCCGGCTCCAGGTGAACGACCTTCACCTTCTATCATTGCCAACTGAAGTATCGGTGAAGGAATCTAAACAAAACTGTTTTATCGTTTACAGATTAGGTAAAATTAGCAAATTTCGATGCTTTTTTACAATCAAACTCGCTTGAAAAAAACTGCCACAAGTCGTTTTATTCTAGTCCAAATTTTTATCTTAAGTAACAGCTTACTGATTATCACAACTAGGAGTTTGATCATAGCTCAAAAGAAAGTAGAATCTGACGCCAGGTCCTAGGCTTCTTAAATGGATGTAAATATCGTAGTATAAAGGATACATATTTGGCAACTTTATCATCGTCATAAACATCAAATGGCATATCTTTACCTACAATACCGACTGAACAATTCTGTAATAAAAATAATAATCAGACAACATTAATAAACAATCCATACACGTCGCGTGATTAGATTCTATTAAAGATTTATAGAAATATTACAAACTTTCGTTGTGAGTTCAACTTCATTCGGTAATGTATCGCGTAGAGCTCTCAGACCGTGTTTTATAAGTTCTTCACCATCACCTGAATTTAACAGATTTTACTATTAAATAATACACAATTCCAGAAACAAGAGAAACTCCTACTAGCAGCGTCTAGTACTTACATTCTAGAAAAGTACTCATATGTTTCTCCAAGTAAGTTCTCGCTGATTGAGATCTGGATCCAATTGCCATAGCTTTACAGTCGTAGTAGTTAGCTGATGGACATGTTTGGTATATATGCGCACCCATATCCTATAAAACAAACATTCGTACCAGTTAGTCAGTTCAATCAAACAATACATTTATCAGACTCCTTAATTTCTCTAAATAACTGAACCGCTTACATCATAACCAGCAACTAATAATCCAACCCCAAACGGTCTTCGTCCATAAATCTGTGTCGGTACTTGACTTTCTGTTTTAGTACAGTGAAGGAAAAAATAATGAAATAAAACCTGGATAAACACAGTGTAGAATCGACTGGGAGTTTAATTCCACAGATGGTGACAGACAATTCACAACTTAAAATAAGAGAAGAGACTGCTCCCTGAAAGACAGAGCTTCAGAAAAATGACTGAGCTACATTTCAAATTCGATTAAAAAAAAGAGCCAGTATTCCCTGATAATCCTTGCAGGGAAAAATTAATCTGAAATTCCCTTTTCTGTACGAACACTGAATGTTGGGTCCTAATCATACGATTCCGCGTAGGAAACTTTCAAACATTTTCTAATCCGAAGGCAAATGCAATCTACTGTAATCTTTATTTCATACTAGATAAAAGGATACTTGTTCCAAGCATTCCTACGAGTCTGTTTACTGGTAAAGGGCTGTCGTACGCAAACCGTGAATTCAAACATTCCGTTCTCATATATTTACTGAAACAACAAAATCAGAAAAATAATAATCAGTTATCGAAATATACCAAATCATTTTGAAGAAGAATGAACCAGGAATTTAGCAGTCCGTTAAATCTTTAAATCCTAGGTATCCTAAGTGGACAATTACTGGCACCTTCGCCTCGGGCTCTCGCATACTCTATCAATAGTCGCTTACCTGAGTAATCTAGCATCAGCTGTTAATCCAGCTATAGATATTCCAACATGATCGTCTATAGCGAGAATCTTTTTCTGATGAGCCGATAATTCGGAAGGCGCTCGCTGAAATAATAACATCAAACATACAATAAACGCAATGATTCCTGTAAAGCAGCAAGACGAATGAATTATCTCTAACCTTTAGAGCGACGATAACAGCATGCGTGTTTGATTTCAGACCGACAGTTGCTGAACCTTGTTTCACGGCTTCCATAGCGTAGTCAATCTGATGGATTCGGCCCTGCAGGAATAATGATAGAAAATCAATATAATGATGACGAGTGGTAAAACAAGGAAAATTTGGAAAGATCTCAAAAATAGAACTAACCTGAGGACTCCACACAGAGACATCTGTATCATACTGATTACGAAACTATAATAAACGACAATAAATTCAATCATTAACAAATTGATTCAATTCATTCTTCACCACATTCGATTTTGCATCTAAATAAATCGTCTATTATATTTATGAATTGAATTGACATTTGAATTGATCGAGTATCTCGACACGTTTTAAGGATAATGCTCGCATGTAATTCATTCAGCAATTAATCCAAATAAAGAAGGTATTTGAATTCAATTATCTAAAATCTGGAAGACAGATTTTACTTGTAAATGGGCTAAAAAAACTTTATTTTGACCAGAATTGCTAACTCACCATTTCGGCTTTTTAGTGTGATGCGCCGTCTATCGTTAACTTCCTACTCGCTTCCCTGTGTACAGCTCATGCTCGCTTCCCTGTGTACAGCTCATACTCGCTTCCCAGTGTACAGCTCATGCTCGCTTCCCTGAGTATACTTCAACCACGCACCTGCCTAACGACGCCTAAACAACATGGCGGCTGATGAGATGGTAGCTGAACAAGAACTCGAAAGACTTCGGTCTGAAGTAATTCAAGAACGACAGATGAAGTAAGTTTTGACATAGAACAAGGAAGAAGAATCTTTCGTCAAGAAGTAGAACTTAGAAGAGTTTCGTTAGGATTTTATTTCGGGGACCACAAAATATGTAAAGCTATAAACAAAGAACAATACAAAAACTCCTTTTAAAATTCAGGAAGATATTTAACGTCCTCGCACGTCCTCTCTCACCCGTCGTTATACGCCTAATGATACCCAACGTATTTAATGAAGATCAAGCTGGTAGGCCCTTTTATCGTTTTGAGTTAAAGATTGGCCAGCGGCGGTCTGTTGTTTAAGAAATTCACACTGAAAATGAAAGACATTTTATAGGTTTTTTTATACAACTGTATCTGACTGTGACGTGTAATGAGGGAATCTAACCCTAGCATCACTCAAGAGTCAAGGTAACATCTAAGCTGTATCGGGATTCTAACCCCACAGCTGGAACCTTCTCGGCCGCCAACCCGACTGATGGCTCAGAGCCCGACTGTTTGATTTGGAACAGGAAAGTACGGATCATACGGATGTCAGTTGGTGGTTTTCTTGGCTTTCTGTCGGTGTCGTTTGGGAGAAGCTCCGCCTGCCTGCCCAGGAATTAGTCCTAGTCCACACGGGCAGGTAGGTAGTGGGAAGTACAGAGAGACTAGCTCTTTCCCTATGGGCGCCTGAATGTTGCTGATGGAGGGTTTGTGAAGGGTTACCCATATATCTAATAAACCAAATCTTTCTGAAGTAGCATCATCTATTTTCAACTATGACAAGTGATTTACTCTTATATGCTATACAGGATAGATGTATTTATATATTTCTGAACTGCGTTTAAGAAATTCAAACTGAAAATATAAAACATTTTATAAGTTTCTTCGGTATGAAAATATTTCTGCCTGAGTTGCATAAAGGGAATCTAACCCTAGCTTCACTCAAGGTAACATCTAAGCTGTATCGGGATTCTAACCCCACAGCTGGAACCTTCTCGGCCGCCAACCCGACTGATGGCTCAGAGCCCGACTGTTTGATTTGGAACAGGAAAGTACAGATCATACGGATGTCAGTTGGTGGTGTTCTTGGCTTTCTGTCGGTGTTGTTTGGGAGAAGCTCCGCCTGCCTGCCCAGGAATTAGTCCTAGTCCACACGGGCAGGTAGGTAGTGGGAAGTACAGAGAGACTAGCTCTTTCCCTATGGGCGCCTGAATGTTGCTGATGGAGGGTTTGTGAAGGGTTACCCATATATCTAATAAACCAAATCTTTCTGAAGTAGCATCATCTATTTTCAACTATGACAAGTGATTTACTCTTATAGGCTATACAGGATAGATGTATTTATATATTTTTGAACTGCATTTAAGAAATTCAAACTGAAAATAGAAAACATTTTATAAGTTTCTTCGGTATGAAAATATTTTTGCCGGAGTTGCATAAAGGGAATCTAACCCTTGCTTCACTCAAGGTAACATCTAAGCTGTATCGGGATTCTAACCCCACAGCTGGAACCTTCTCGGCCACCAACCCGACTGATGGCTCAGAGCCCGACTGTTTGATTTGGAACAGGAAAGTACGGATCATACGGATGTCAGTTGGTGGTTTTCTTGGCTTTCTGTCGGTGCCGTTTGGGAGAAGCTCCGCCTACCTGCCCAGGAATTAGTCCTAGTCCACACGGGCAGGTAGGTAGTGGGAAGTACAGAGAGACTAGCTCTTTCCCTATGGGCGCCTGAATGTTGCTGATGGAGGGTTTGTGAAGGGTTACCTCATATTTCTAATTAACCAAATCTTTCTGAAGTAACATCATCTATTTTCAACTATGACAAGTGATTTACTCTTGAAGGCTATACAGGAAAGATGTATTTATTTATTTCTGAACTGCATTCAAGAAATTCAAACTGAAAATAGAAAACATTTTATAAGTTTCTTGATATTGTGTTACAATCAATTATTTATCAAATTTTTCAGAGAAATGTTAGATCAGTCGATAGGAGAATTACAGGCTACTGTGAATGAATTAGAAAGAAGAGTTGACAGTATTGATGATGAAGGTATGTTGTGATTTAATCTGTTTCAGTCTGTGCTTCTTTCAGTGAAGTTTACCTCACAATGTTTCTCACCACTACAGTTTTTAAACCCTGTTTTTCCACTTCAGTCTCTCTTGCATTTCTTGCTGATTAGTTGATTTTCAATATTCTCGTTTTCAGTTTTACGCAAGTATTTTAATTTGGAACCATTGAGAAGTCCAACTAGTTAGTAAATTATAGTGACAATATTATCATTTTAAAATGATGTTTGTTTTGTCTAACTTTGTTTGAAATGAAACTAACAAAGTTTTGGACCTCGTGGTTTATAATGAAGGGCGATTGTGACAGTTTCTATTGTTTTTCCACAGTTATTCATTTGCTTTCATGTTTTTTTTTGCTAACCTTTGACCACTGAGATAAAAGACATATTTCGATTCTGAAAGTCTCCCAAATTCAAATGATAATTTTCGACTATGTTTTTTGCGCAGGTAATGAATGGAAAACGAGATACGAGATGCAACTCGAGATAAATCAACAATTACAAAAACAGATATTTCTTCTACAAGACAAAATCGAACAGGCCAAGAAAGCATCGAAAGACAGTAAGTATTTAATGATAATATTCGCACACCTTATAGATCCTCAATTGCCACAGTAGTTGATGTCTCACTCCTGGATTACTAATCATTTTTCTGAAATTGTTTTTCAGTCAATAGTAAAGCTTACAGAGAACAGTTTTCACACTTAGATTTTTCTGATGTAAGTATAAATTCTTTATCATATCTAAAATCATTTTTCTTGGGTTGAACTAATTGTTCGGTCATTCAATAAATTTATTAATAGATTAGTGATTTAAACTTAATTACTGGAATTGTTTTAGGAGGAAAATGAAAATTCGGTAATTTGTCTCGAAGTATTTCATATACTTGTTTATAACACTTGCGGCCCCCATTAATTTATGGCTTTGAAACTTCTTGAATATCACGATAATAGTGGTCAATATGCTTTCTTTGAATATTATATAGATAAATAAAAAAGTAATGCTGTATTTGTATTTATTCATGAATAAAAATCAACAATTCATACTATCATGTTCTATATATAGGCTGCGAAAGAGGAAGTAAGTCAGCTTGCTTTTTCTGTGAAGGTTTTTTTGTAATATTGTGGTGTGTTTAACTGAATTTTTTTAGTTTTGTAACTATTTTAAGTTATTTATTCACAGATTGCTTATTTTGTTGAGAAGGTATAGATATCTGAATACCAAACCTATTCATCAAATCAATCTATTTGATTTAGTTTAGACTGAAATTGAAGGAATTCTTGACGGTTAACACGTTTAGGTTTTAATTTTCCGTTTCGTTTTTTAATGAATATTAGATTGAAATGATTTGATACCTCATCATAACAAATTCTATCCCTCATTTACAGTGTTCTCCTATAGCAGTAGATTCCTAACTCAACCAATATTAAAATCATAAATTTATTGACACTTATTATTACAAACAAGTCAATAAATAGGACAATTGATTGGTGATGATTCATGTTTACCAGTCAGTCTTTTGTCCCAATTTGTATTTCAAATTCGATTTACTTAGTGTCATTTGGATCTAAGTCATTGATGTAATGATTGTCCCAATCATGACATCTAAAGCGAGTTTGACTTCGACTATAAGAATTTTAATTGATATTCTATTGCGATGGTTCTAAGATTCTCTAGTTTGTAAGTGTTGATTTGACTTGAACTGAGTTGAGAGGAGTCGATTGTAATATCTACCCGCAATGTACCGTATATCCGTTATCATTGCAATTCCATCCACTATTTTATCTGTGATTAAATTGAATTCAATTAATTGTTATTCAATTGAAACTGTTTCTAATATTTCTATATTTACTGCTTCATTGATGTTAATGTGAATTGCGTAAGTATGATATTTTAATGTAGAAACACAATGATGATAATATGAATATACATGAAAATAAATCATCACAAAAATCAACAGCAAAAAAAATGGAATGCGTCGGACGCAGTTTAGAATTATTACCATATGTACGTTGATTAGTTCACAATATTGATATAAATCAGCTTAGAATAATTATGATTTGTAAAATACTATGATGACCTAAACGACCTTGACCTACTTCTACAGTTTTCTGTTAGAATTTGACTCTTTTGAAAGTTGAAATATAAAAAAAAACAAACAATTTCTTAAACTCGTAGATTCTAACCTAACCAAGGACTGCAGGACTAGATCCTGGTTTATTAAACAATTTCATTACAAATCACATGGGCTCGTCACAATTCTATAGATAATAAAAACTTATGAATCCAGTATCAGTGCCATTAAAAAAGAATATCAATATGAATAGTGATACTAGATCCATAAATTGAATTGTGTCTTACCCCCGATAACCCAGCAATACACACACACCGGTAGTAGAGTTTAGTAGATCATATAGATTGTTCTAGATGAGCACGCCTTGTGTTTTAATCAATCCAGTCCAAAATAATATGCAGTAATGAATCGTAACTTCTTTTATAACACTATTGATATTAGTAATATTGTGTGAAACCATTTCTTTCAACTGCATATCAAACAGATTCGTTTTAATCAATGTTACTGATACGATATTTTATTTCATATTCTTCTTACTTTGTACAGGTTACACCACAGACAATTAAAATGATGGAAAGGGAAAAACAAAGTCTGCAGAGTCAACTGAGAGATATTGATTGGAGAATAGACCAGGAGTCGAAGGTAAGGCATGATAAATAAACCCTCACCCAGTGACACAATTATCAGTTAAGATTTGACTCTGGCTATGACATCGGAAATGAACTAATTTCAAATCTAGAGTCAAATTAAAAGCTGCTTCCAACTGTTCCTGATTTTCAGCATTTGTTACGACTTAATTAGGAGAAATACTGATTTGATTTGTGTGATGCATACAGAAATATGCAACTTGTTACTGAGGGTCTTACCGTTGATTACCGATTAATTTGAACATAGCAACTTATTTAATGATATGAATGCAGTATGAAATGAATGAATATTTGTAGGCTTATCACAGAGCGAACGAAGAAAGAAAAAAGTATAACGTAGAAATAAGCGCTACTAAACATCAGGTCTCAGAAATTCATCAAAAAACAAAGACTGCAATTGAAGATGACGTCCCAAAATCAGTTAATAGCAGGTCCGTAGGTCCGGTTCTATCGCTCAAAATCCATCTGGTTTATCCATCGCTTTTTTACGCAGATTCTATTTTTCTCAAATTTTCAGAAATATTCCCCCAGATCAGCGAGTTATTGATCCGAGGAAGGGTCCGATTAAAAAGACAGCGGCTGTGAAATCATTACCGAAAATATCGAGTAATGCTTCTAGTAGAAGGAGTAGTTATAAAGACTAAACTCATCATCAATAGCGGCGCAGACTTCACCCTCGTCCGGGTTCATGATCCTGGTCTCTGGATCTGCCACTGGAACGCTTACTGTGCCATATTAGAGAGACAAGTTTCGATGGCCAAAAATTAATTCATCTTAAAACCACCATTACCGTGGCTACTTACTAGTCTGAATTGTATGTATTAGCATTTCTGTAACTGATTCAGATAGAATAGATTTTTCTATCTCTTTATTGTAATTCTGTACTCATGTTATTATTTTCATGATTAGTAATTATTTATTATGAAGTGTTATGATTATAGATTGGTACATATCATAAATTACCGGAGCAAATTATTAAAATTTAGTTCATTCTGTTGTTGACAATCATGACCAGAATCCACAGTCAGTGGAATTTGACTCGAGAGTTCATTTCCAAGGAGTTCATTTCCCTGGTTCGCACTACTTGATTACATTTCATTGATATTATCTCAAAACTGATATTCAAATAATGTTAATTTCTCATGATTATTGCAAGTGAATCCATATTTTTAGCGTGCCTTTGTTTTATGTGAAAAATGTTTGTTACTGTAATCTAATATGATGTTTCTTATGATCAAGTGCCAATTTTAGATTTATATATAATGGTACAATTCTACGAAGCCTTAAAATCACTGTTTTAATCTTTAAACTACAAGTTCTTGGATAAGGTTTCTTTGTACCAGTGGTAAATTAATTGTTAGATATTTATATTTTTATATAATGTTAAGTGAATTAAAAAAACGTATTTATAGTATCAAATTTAGTTGTTTTTATTCATGAATCTATTTGGTTGTTTTAAAAATGGCTTAAAATAGGCTGTATGGTGCTGCTACCAAGCTTGCGCATAATAATAACCAGCCTGGATTGGCTAACTTGTCAACTCGTCATATCTCACGTAATTTAAAATGACTTCTGCTCACTCAAAGCCAAGCATAGAGAGTTCTGTGCCTTTAACTGCTGCAGTTGCTGTACTGGTACCAATAAAAGAAACGATTTAACCACAAATGAAAAATTCAACTCGACTTAAATAATGAGGACATATTTTTTGAGTATCAAACCTGGATCTGCCCCTGCTTAAGAAACGAAATAAAGTCAACCCCCGATATACCGCCCTCCCTTTTACTGCAACCCCCGCCTACCGCCAGGTGGGGTTGACTAATATTTAGTCCTGCTGCAGTTTGTTATAAATTTTCCACTATATATGAATAGGAAGTGTCAATATAACGTTCACCTAAATAAGTACTTGGTTATTTATTGATTTCACAGTTACATCTTAATTTCATTCAGTTTGTTTCGAATGTATCCACTAGTGAAAGGCCTATGCGGCAGAGGCTGCCATAGTAACACAGAAGCCCTATTGTTGTTGCTGGTTCTCTTGAGGACACACCCATCATTCTGCAAGTGGCAAAGAAATGAACCAGGAATGAAACCTTATAGATTACATCTATGGTACACGCTTTAAACACATCACATAACATCTGCAAGGGTTAATTTGAATAGTAGAAATTGCTGAACCATTAGACACATCCATAATTCAGTGGAACAAGGTTTTCAGATTAAGCAAACGCACAAGAGACGAATACTTAACATGGTGGAAGAGGTTTCGGGCATTAGGTCTACTAAACAAGGGTTAATGGTCATAGACTGTTTTATCACATCAACTGACGTATACTACTCCGGGAAGATAATGAAGCAAGTGAAATGTGGGTCATTCTGAGGAAAAAGTGATAATTTCATAGTGATGATGCTAGAAGTTGAAATGATTTCATATATATGCATTGAAAGGTTGGGCTGCTTGTCACTGCCCACACCCGCCCAACTTGAAATAACATGCATCATTCATGAAAACCAGAAGATAATTCCTGAAAATCAGAAACAAGAACAATTGCTTGCATTATAATGAAAAATTTGAAAACTTTATTAATTCCTTTTTTAGCAGTAGGAGATAGAGTTCCGTACAGTGAAAAGTTCCTCAACAGAAGTTTAATTTACACACACAAAATCCTCACAACTAAATTTCTAAAACCAATGCATGCATCATGGACTATTTTACAGCTTATGTTCACAGAACAAGTAAGACATATTTCATTATTGCAATGATTGATCTGTGATAAAAAGTTTCAACAGTAAACCATGTGTAAGTTGGATCGCTGTAATGTTGGGTAAACGGCCAGAAGAACATGTTGGGTTTGGTTTTTCCTTCTCATCTTCAAGTGAATTACTCAGTGTCCCAAAGTTGGATTTTCTAAGTCAGAAACTTGCCTAAGTATTTTTTTTATGGTCCAATTAAAGGTGACTTTGACTTTCCGAAGTCAGAGAAAATCTTCCAGTTCCAAGATACCTGATTTACGCATGGTTTACTGTACTCTACTACTACACAAGATGACTTAAAATTAAATGCCACAAAAACGATCAATTTTAAGATCGCAGAAATGGAATGATATTCATGAATGACTAGCATAGTTTTCAGACATCTAAGATTTTACCCTGATATAATTCTAAAATGTACGAATTATGATGGAATTAAGATTCGCACGTTAAAATACATATCAATAGTTCAGAAAATTTGGAAAAATGTCGAATTTGTCAAAAAGGGGATAAAATTCACTAAGTATGTGCGTAATATTGTGCTGATCTTAAGCATTTAGGGAGAAGTGGCCAAATTTTGACCCCCAGCCACCTTCACATACTCTATGAATAGCCCTTAAGTGAAATATTATGCGACCATTAAGATTTATGGTGTTCAGTCACTATTTATTATTATGACAAGATATTAATTCTCTTTATTGGAAAAAGAAGATTTGAGTACCTACACAAAAATCCAATGAATTTTCAAACCAAAAAAAAAAGAAAAACATCAGGGATAAAAAGTTCAAATTTAGCACAAATACAGTTAGACTAGTTTGAGAACACAGTTACGTATTTATTCCATGATGAAAGACTACGGAAAACTACATTCCTGAGCAAACCCTGATTGACGAAAACCAATCTATTATAGGATAATGACGTTTAGTTGTGTTAAATATTGAGAAGCAGCAGATGTGATGATAAATAATAGATTCTGAGCCCAGTTACACAAAACATTCAATATCAAATAACCCGGTAAGTTTGATTTCTTGTATTATATAAATGATCGTGTATATGTCAAAATTAAATCCTTTTTTCGCAACTGGGCCCTGAGAACTTTGTCCCTTATGCACATTTCATATTGGAAAATTATGGATGAAATTTTGCGGTTTTTTTTTTTAGATTCAATCGATACATTATATATATTTTGACCATTTTATTATAAACTTTATAAAATGCCTGGCTGATAACAACAAAATGTGTTCACAGGCCACAAAAGATCCTAATTTTGTGTTTTTTTTTTTTCAGATTTAATTCTAACCATTTGCTATAAGAATTGCCTGGCTCATTTCAGAACAAAATGTGTTGTTCACTGGCTACGAAGAATCCTAGTTCAAAATCCTACTGTGAATTACCGGTATCATTGAATTGAACTCAACTGTCTCTTATGCACACTATAGGAAATATTGGATGAAATTTTGTGGTTTTTTCAGATTCTATTTTAACCATTTCATTACATGCTGAATTTTCCTGGCTCATTTAAGAACAAAGCGTGTTGTTCACTGGTTGCGAAAAATCCTATTGTGAATAAATGTTCCTATTTTTAGTGAGCTATTGAGATGCCGGAAAAATGGCAGCCCGAACGCTTTTCTAAACTGAACTGAAATTAAATGAATTCAGAGAAACTCCCTACAAAATCATCGCTAATCAGAGAAGTATATTTACATTATTTGAGATAAAACATCGACCCGGAGTTAAATGAGAAGAAATAAAACACGGATAAAAATCTAATAGTAACAAGATTCGCCGCAGTAATGTTTGAAGAATAGTTAAATATAAAATATGAACATCGTTAACACTGTGAATATATCGATCGTTTTTTACATCGATATATTCATCATCTACATAAAAACAGTAGTACATTTTACTGCAAGAAACACACAATAAAACGTATGATTTGTGTAAAACAATTGGATCGGGAAGTATAACAAACTTTTTACAGAATTTCTGCTTATTTTACATTATTTATACTGGAATTTACTCAACTGAGAGATTATCAATAACATACACATATATATATATATATATATATATATATATATATATATATATATATATATATATATATATATATATATATATATATATATATATAATCTCTATATTCATTTTCATACCGGTATCACAAGAAATTTCTGGTTGTGTTTCGCACGACACGCGACGCAAATTTAAAGATCAGTAGATTGCACGTTGTAGACGCTATCCGGATTATTAGACGATGATTTCGTCGTGTTTGGTAGGAATGAATACTGAGGGCGAACGTGAAAACTATGACTCTTCTTCGGACCGTTACCGCTTAAACAAGACAGAGCCATTTCGTCGGTGCTTTTGGAATGAGTAAGATGCGATGGCGGTTTAATCTGCGACGACGCCGGCAACGAATGACGATGTGTCCGTGATTTCGGATCCAAACACGACGAATTATTCGAACTATTATCACAAACGGAGGCGAAACGATTTTTGTCGCCGTCGTCGAGACCCGCTGACGAGGTATGAGCTAACATGTGAGGGTAAGTCAAACCGGAGGTGGTCGATAGTTCCGTAGGTAAAATACCGCTCGCAGCCTCGTACCCGACTGGATTACTAGTCGATGCGTGTAACTGATGCGGAGGACTGTCCCGTTCTACGGATTGTCCGAAATAAAACCTCGGTTTATTCGCGTCGACCGGTGAATGATGCGGGGAACTATGCGATGAAAGCGGGCTACTCGTCGATAACGCGTTCAGAAATTTAACCATCGCGTGTAAATCTTTCCCGAGCGAAGCCACATTTTGAGTTAAATTCACAATTTTTTCATCCAAATTATCGACAGTTTGTTGCGTTTTTGCGAGTTCATCGAGAACGTTTTTCGACACATTTGTGTCTTTGCTATTTGTGCTTCCTGTTGGACTCACTGAAAGAGACAAACAGACAACTGTCGTTTATACTAGATCAAGTTCCACAAGTTTTATTTGAGTTTCATAACTGGAAGTCACCTAATTTTGACTCTAGGACCAAGTTCCATCAGTTAAAATTCTAGTTAAGACTCCAGAGATCAGTTGGACAGTTGAGGCCAAGACCAGTCTAAGACCACCTTGGTTCTTGGTCTTACGATCACACAAACTATAAATAGTTCATGTCCAACGTCCAAATCTTAACCAAGAATCATGGAACCCAGTCCTGATTCAGATTCAAACATGTGGAACTGGGTCCAGATTCGAATCTTACCTTCAGTGAATAATTGTGGAGCCGTTTGACTTGAGCGTAATGATTCTCGGTAATCCTGACGCTGATATAGAGGTTTATTTCTCCAATGAGCTTCGTAACTATGTCTCCTTTGGTTTAGAACATCTGCTGCATATCTGTGTAAAACAATAGAAAACAGTACTATTTGAATAGAATGAAACCTCAATGATATCGATGCGACTTCTGTCTGCAGTGTCATACAATCCCTCCTGATGATGGCTGACACTTTGTGGCATTTCATCTCAATCATCTTTCTAAATGAATTCGTATAAATACTTTACATTTATTCTGCAAAATGCAGTAATGTGAAACTAATCACAATAATGAGATTATCTAAGATGCTCAATTAAAACACATGGATTGTGTTTATCGGTTTCATTTTGTCAATTCCATCATTGAATCAGTACAAGTCGAGCTCAACTAAAGTTCAAATAGGTCAAGCTCATGCTTCAGTCCAGACATAATCGACTAATTGGCCAATTCGAATATGAATTCATTAATGTAGTGTTTTAGTGATATTTGTTCAGTTATGAGAAACTAGAGACAGACGCAATTAATGCGCAGTAAGCACCGTTACAACCGGCAATAGCCAAGGGCAAGATGTATCCAATTATTGTTCTTGCCATGAAATCATCATAATTAACAAGAGAGAGAATATGTGGCAGAAGAGAACAGACCGGAAAAACACTGACACCAAACAGCAGATATATGATTATTATAAAACGTCGTACATATTGATTATTCAAGTGGAGAATTGAAGTCGATCTAATCTATCCACATACAAGTTAGGAAATTGAATCAAGATTTAAAATTTGGATCCAGTTCCGAGTTAGCATTTGACTAAGTTAACTCATTCAAAATAAACTCAATTCAGCTTAGAGTTAGCTCTAACTCACAGCAGTGGAATTAGGTCCAGGGATCAGTCTGGAGGCCCAGTTTCACAAAAAGGTTTAACTCTTAAATCGATTTAATTTCTTCATTAATTCAGTTTACCTAAAATCGATTTAATCATTTTTGTGAAACTGGGTCCTGGGTTTATATCTGATTTTTGATTGAAATCGAACATTGAAAATGAACTAATTCTAATTAAATAGTTGATATCTATGAAACTTGAGTCAGGCAGTTGAAACAAACCTTTGAACTACGTCTGATTTCGTTGCCGAATCAGAATCCTTAGTATTTGGCACATTATTATTTTCATAGTTGTTTTTAGAATCGGGCGACTGTAGAGGAGAAGTCTCTCCTTCGTCCTCCTCTTCTGCCTCTTCATCGTCCTCTGATATCGACGGCAGTGTCAGCGGAGGTAGAATTTCCATCTCCGCTTGCTGGAAATAAAAACGACAAACTGTAAATCCTGAAAACATTAAACATGACACATTCACCGTAGTAGAAATCAGGGGCAGATCCAGAGGCCAATTCTAAAGGACTTTGAAGGCACTTCGATATCCGAGAAGGTAATGTTAGGTTGTACTCCTGAACTGAAAGGCACCAATTTTCTTGGTTGACAAAATGAAAAACAGCACTCGAAAAAATTTGATAGACTTCTCCCAGGATTCACCCCTGAACATACTTTGTGCTGCCATTGTTTATAACAATGAACCTCAGTTATACGATCATTGATAAGGTTTGATTCCGTGATGAAAGCTAATGATTCATTTACTTTTTTTACACGAGTCTCGGCGAGCATCAAAGCTTAAAGAACCGTTTCTGAGAAAAATCGATCTGAAATAATCGATAGTTTTTGACGTAGCTCGTTAACGACGTAAGAACATTATCCGGAAATTCAGGTTTTAATTATAACATTACGTTTAATGTTACACTACAACTGAAGACGTCCCACTATGAACACAGTCAAGCATTATTCATTCGTCAAATGTCACCATGTGTGAACTGAATTTATAACATTTGTGCCGAGAACATTCTGCAGAAACTCTGCTCAAATACGGTCGTCGCTGTCATCGTCGTGCTGGTGATGACACAAGATTCATACAGCAACCGCAATCACACCGAGACTATTTGGCCCGAACTAAACCCGCAGTCAAATTCGGCGCATGCTTAACTAGAAAGCGGGTTCACACGTAGATCACCGACTCGTTACTAAAATGTTATCAAAATGATGCTGTGGCAAGTGAGGTGAGCCACTTCCAGAACCAGTTAGCATTCATGCGCAATAATTTGACCTGTGCTTGAAATGGGCCAAAAATGCTCATGTAATTGCGATTAACTTTATCTGCTGCTGCTGCTGCAATTTTACTGGTAATACCTTCCAAACAAGAACTGAAGCAGTGATAAATCTATCTAATTGATATATGCCTCCAGGTTAAAAATTCCAGGTACTCTCTCATCCCTGGTTAATAGGAATTCCTATTTGATGCATCCATATTTATGGCCACTCATAGTTGTAGGGATTTCTTCTTCAACCAAAGATGTTAATGTCATGAATTGATATTTGACCCAAAGCGAAGAAGCTCAAATATGATAATCATCTCGAGACGTTCCCTTCAAACACAGAATCTGAAGGGTTCTCTAACATATGATAAACGCTACAGGCCGAATGTGTTTTTTGGAATGAAATGGAATGAAAAAAAGAATCTAGAAAAACTATGAAATCGATAAAATGGAAATTTCGATTAAATATTTTCTAAGCATGATTGATGTTGGTTATTCCAGGTCAGTGGAGATTTGAGGTCAATTGAATGATTTTAGACACTGAGGTTCAGTAACTCAAAGGATGTATGATTATTATATCACAGTTACAAGACCTGCAACAAGAGCAAACAGGTTTTGATCGCCGAGTGTATAAGATATGTATATGTAATTCAATCATATTTTCCATCTATTGATAAACTCAACATTTTCTGCTCTAAACATATTTAAATAATCATAGTCGATACAGAGGACAAAATAGAAGAAATCTAGTGCTCAATATTTAATGTGCGATACATGCATTTAATTGAAATCTATTTGTGTAATGTTGATTAATATGAAGAACTGATTGATTTGGATAAGAAATGCAAAGTATCTTTAAACAATGGCTGCAAGGAGTGGTTATCTGATAGAAGGTTTATATACCAAAAATATCTAAACGTGTTTCGGAGGATTTGAAAAAAAAAACAGTAACATGTGAAACATTATAAGTGAACGATAAACCGGAATATTGAATATCAAATTAAATAAGGGCTCGAAAACAAAAATATATATATATATATATCCAAAGAAAAAGCTTTCACCGAAATCTTGATTGTGCATATATGATATTTACATGAGATTAGCCAATAATTTGCATAGCTAGAGAGTGCAATAATTGAAATCCAGCCCAAATGTCTGCATAGCAACATTAATAAACTATACATTACCCTACATACACCTGTCGATACTTCACTGTCTTCCTATAGTACACAATATGATCACTGTACATGTACAATTGTTGTACAATGTCGATGTCGTACAATTTACTAGCACACTTTTACCAGAGATAAACCCGAATAGCAAACTATTCTTAAACATCAAAACAAGGCCTTCAGTTTCACAGTTATCAGTTCGAATTTGAGTAAGAGTTTATGAGGTACCAGTGGCGCGCACCAGATGGCGCAAAAATACATCGGGTTACATGTAGTGAAAATGTGTTCATCTTCGATGACATTTGATGTAAATTGTATGAGACAAGTCATGGAATAGATTTAACATTGACTTTCTCATTCAGTGCAAAGCAAAGATTTCAATGAAAATTGATTTACAAATGAGAAAAGTTGCAATGTAAGAAATTGAAGCGCAGTTACTGAGAAACCACTAGTGACACTGGTAGCTGTACCGATACCTCATTAACTTTATCTGCGATTAACTGGGTCTCTGACCGATTGTTTTAGTTCAGTTTCTAGTTTGCTGTTCAGGTCTGATGATGGGTCTATGCAAATACAATACACAGGGAGGGTACAAACAAAACATCAAAAAAGGCACCGATACATCATGATTTCATTACTATTACTTTTACTAAACTATAACAAGACTGAATCAATTCACAGTTAGTTTCTCAATGTATACTTATATACTCAAACTGTTTCATAATATTCTGGATCCAGTTCTACAGTTGTGAGTTAAATTAGAGTTAAAACATTGGAAATGAACTGATTTTAACTCCAACTCACAACTGTGGAACTAGGCCCTGCTTTTATAAGAGAGACATTGATATAAATTGATTCAGTCTCATTCACAGGGGCCGGTGCCTCTTTCATGCGCTGCTACCTTTTTCATTTTATTTTCAGGTGGAGCCACTAAATTCGTGGCGAAAACCTGCAAAGTATTCATTTTCATATTTAAAAATAAGAAAGTTTTTTTCAAAGGGATTTGGTTATGACTAGAACGTACAGAAAGATGATGTCAAGAGGAAGGGGCTGAGGCAGATTCTAACCACACTGCTGTCTAATGATGAATATAGCTTTTATAACTATTCTATCTATACACTGAAACTGGCGACAAAACGCTGAAAGCAAATTGATTTTAACACAGAAAGATATCATAGGCGTCACCAGGAACTTTTGAAGGGGGTTCAGATTTGTGTTTTGACACGACAGCGTCACTTGCATGCATCTGATGTTTCTTAATATTTGTCATATTGACTGCTATTAGATTCGATCAATCTGGATATGTTCTCTCTGCCCCCTGGTGACGGCTATGGAAATTGTTTTTGAAAATCGAGGACGAACTTACCTCTTCCTCCTCTGCACCTTCGCGCATATTATACGTTAAATCATGTTGGATGTCGTTTGAGAACGTTTCCGCGAATTCCGGATAGTTTTTCAATATCTCGACGAGACCGCAAAGATTAATGCATTGCAAATCGCAGTACGTCAACGATTTTACGTCGCAGCTAGATCTCAATAAGCTCACGTCGTGGTTTAAATCAGTACCGAATAAATCACCCTTGCCTGCAAAAAACCGATAAATTAGACCAGTCAGCGATGATCTGATGAAAGCTATGAGATCACCTGTAGTTCCATCGTGCCGATCTAGATCACAGATCAATCATCAAAGTAAACTATCTCCGTCAGAAATCAAATGAGCTGATGCTTTTTTTACTTATGGAGGTAAATTGCCTGTCTGTCTGTACAGTTTCTCCGCGCGCTAAACGCAGCACAGAAATCAACGGGTTGCAAAAATAGGATCAATTTTTTATCATATCTACTTATATGACTCGTAGCATTTCTGCATGGATCACGTGTGAATTCAATCTCATATCTATAGCTAGCTTTCTAGTATATTTTCTGATCAGTTTTTCATGCGATATTTATAAAATGACAGGTCATTAACAAATCAGTTTTCTAATCAAAGATTGGAACCCACCTAAAATAGCGACAACCGTGTCATCTTTCCATATTTCCATCGAACCGCTACATACAAAATATATATACTTCAAAGCATCTCCTTTGTGAACTAAATATTCTCCAGGAGTGCAAAATGTAGTCTTTATTTGCTGGGCGAGAACTTTGAGGCATCCCTGACTGGCCGACTCGAACAGAGCAAGCGCTAGAATCTCACGATTCAGATGAATCGCGATGTCACCCTTCAACTCTTCTGGGAAAACTTTTAAGATCTGGAAATGAAAAGCAATTATCTGGTTAAGAGATTTTCAGCGACGACAACGACATTGACAAAATATCTTTCAGATGAGAATATCACAAGTTGCATTCGGAACCTCGTGTACTTTAATTAGAAAATACCATCTTAACAAAGAGTTAATTCAACATTGACCAAGTAGTTCTTCTCAATACGTGGAAAATGGTCGCTACAGTGAAACTGGTTTAAGTCGTCAGTTGGGACGAAATGAAGACTTAGTAAATTGAATTTTAAATAAAAAAAGTAGGACAAGTTCAAAAATGTGACGACTCATCCAATGACTTAATCCAGACTGACTGTAGAATATATTCATATCAAATGGAAAAGACAAAATTATTTCAATTTTTATTCGTCCCTTTAGATTAATAAATCAACAGACGCCTGGAGGGAAAAGTGGAAATAATTTTCACCGAAATATCGGATGATAAATTGTAGAATATTCCGCAACAGTTTGCAGAATGAATAAGTAATTAATGAGAGCGAGAGGGAAAGAGGACTGAAGATATATATATATATATATATATATATATATATATATATATATATATATATATATATATATACGACAACAAAAACAATCGATAATAAATGATTTTCTTAAACATGCCGAGACCGGATGTAATTTCTTTTTCTCGAAACGTTGTTGACAATTTCTAATAGAATCTCGTGAAGAAAGACAGAACGATATTCACCTCATTGGTATCGATGCCGTGGTTTATCGACCACATCGTCTGGAAGAACTCCTGCATTCTTTGCTTTAATGGCTTCGGAATGTGATGCGTCCGCGTAAAATCCTTGAGATCACGGGTTTTCGATTGATATGTCGCACGTCTTGCATACATTCGCTGTATTATCGCGGTCACATTACCGAACACAACAGCATGCATAAGAGCTATAAAACAACCAGTTCTCGTTAACCACGTATAATAAACAGTCGCACAAATTACATCTGTTCTATTCCTCTAAACGCGTTATTTACTGAATAATACTCAGACGTTTAGGCCGAATTAAATGACGGAATCAGGATATCACAAACATCATCACATCGATTTACAGCACTCTTCTAGATTCACACGGAGATAATTTGGGTCAGGATGAAATGACCCGGACCAGACCCCGGCCATATTTGGCTGGAGCGCATTCAATCGTTATCAAAATGCCATCAAAATGATGCTGTGGCAAGTGAGGTAATTGATTCCAGATCCAGTTGACATTCACACAAAATAATTTGACCGCACTTCAATTTGGCATGGGCCCGATGATATTGCTCGGGCCCATCTGGCATCAGCGCGACTGGTTGGCCCCGGATTAAAGAGCTTGTGCGATTGTGGCCTATATTTTGGGTTCTACTTCTGACCAATGAAGAAACTGGTCAAAGCCTTATTAATGTAAACGAGATTTGAGGTGAAATCTTACAACTAGACCTAGCTCCACAGTCATCGGATTCAACTCATACTTAAACTTGGTTCATCTCCAATGATTCAAGTCACATTTTAAATCAAAACTGATTCAAGTCATATTTTGAATGAATACTGTGGAACTGCAGCCATTGTAAGGAACATAGAGCAGTCTTATGAATTAAGATCATTTGGGGATTTGGCTTCATAAACCGATTCTCAATATTTCATGATTTACCTCCGACTAACATTGCACAGACGGAGAAGATCTTCTCGACGTTGGTGTTCGCGGAAACATTACCGAAGCCGACACTGGTTAAACTACTGCATGTAAAATACAGCGCTGTGAGGTAGCAGCTTTCTATTGAAGGATGATGTGTTTTATTCATATGTATGTGCAGTTTCTCGGCAAGGTCATAGAGCCAGCCTTAAATTATATAATATATATATATATATATATATACAAAATCAATTATCATGAAATATCAATATTCATTTAATGACAGTGGATTATTTGTAGCTGCGAATTGTCAGGGTACAATTTCGCGATACCAGAATTATTCTTAGTTACTATAGTGACAAACCATCTCAGCTCCGTGAATTCAACTGTGATCTTATCATCAAATAATTGTTTTAACAAAATGCTTTGATTTTGTGGAATGATAATTTCAGAGACAAATATAGAATCGGGTTTCAAATTGATGCGAATAACATTAGTAGAATCAGTGAATTATCATTCACCCAGAAATCAGGTGTCATTTTCTTGAGTATGAAATACTGATGCTTTGGTGGTTAATATCAATAACTAGTGATTAAACAGAAGACAGAATGAATTACATACAAATTGTCAATTTGTGTCACTTCTAAACTTTGAAAATTGTATAGAACTGTAAATAATATTCAGCATCTGCCGCATCGTTATCTACAAACGTTTCCAGAAAGTTTATATATTTATGATATTAATGATTTTGAATACAAAGAGGAGGATTTGTGGTGAGAATCCCGCGTCAAGGTCAATAATATTAGTACAATGAACAGAAAATTGCCTGTCATCAAATTATATCCGAATAACAAGAATTTATCACCCAATTCATTATAACTAGGACCGCGCTTCTAATGATACCGGCAATGATGGTGCTCATGAATCAAAATGATAAATTGAACAAGTTTTCAGCATGATTAAGCCCAGTGCCTCCTGCGAGATTAGAACCAACGGATCAAAATGACCAACACGACCGATTTATCCGTAATAACTCGGTTCCTGTGATAATACAAGTTGTTTATCGTCGATCATAGGTGTATTTATCACATTATAAACATCATACAATCATGTTTTTCGACGCTTTTCTGATATAAACCTGCTTCCAATTACACGGGTTAAGATTTGATTGCTCGGGTTGAAACAGATTTGGAAATGAACTGATTTTAACTCAGGAGTCAAACTCAACTGAGATTGGAACCAACCCATAACTGAGATTTACTTAATCATAGCATGTTTACACAATCACTGGTTAGGCTATTTCCAATTTATCCAGTACTGGGAACCATGGACATAGTTTCAACGTCCATGCTGAACCGGACAAAATCGATGCTGAGCATTCACTGTTTTCACACATTACACTATTATTGTAGCTTTGAAATATGAGAGAAACCTGATGCGCTTGATTGGAAAATAAGACCAGGATATATCAATAAGTAGTTTGAATACAAGCAACTTTTTGAGATATGTTAAAATATCTTCAAGTCGCTGCGACTCACCTGCCTGCCAAGATTCTGTATTTTTATTCAACTCTTCCAGTCCAATGACGTACCACAAACAAGCAAGCCAATGGGCAATCAATGCAAATGTTGACATGAGTAAAGCTAATACGACGGCGCTGTACTGCGAATATCTCTCTATCTTCTGGAGTAATCGAGCTAATCTTAATAATCTAGCTAACTTCAAAAGATGGATTTTCTTCGCAGGTCCCTGAAAGCGTACAAGAAATATTATTATTTGCTTTCGATTGAAAACGCGGATCAAATCGGATAGAATTGAATTGATGGCAGCAGATGAAATGCGAAGATATTTGATCGGTGAGATCAGCACCTCGGTTCTACAGTTCTCCCTTAAGATTCAATTCACGCGCTCTTTTAATTTCAGAGTCAAACTGTTGAACTGGATCCTGAACACCAAGATAAAATTAAGCTAATTAGGGATGATTCGTATAAGTTGAAAGAAATTGTTATTCTGCAAGCAAATTTCAACGACAAAATTGTAAATGAGAATTAATTTTTCAAATTTTCTAAATTTTATAACGATATGAAAGAAATATTTTAAACATATCAAAATGTATAATTCAAAACAAAATTCAATCAATGAAAATTTTGAAAAAGGGGCCCAATGAGTAATAAAAATAAATCCTGGGCTGTTGCAAATGGATTGATATGAGAATATATGTGAATATATCAAAGGTTCTTATTCCTTCTATTTAGAAACATCAATGATTGGATAAACCATGAAAACCACTTCACCAAACACTGAATTTTGAAAGATATACTATTATTCAAATTAGATAATGATTTCTCTTATCTAATTTACACAATGCCATATTTGGATGCAGCAACGTATCGTACAGATACATTATGTAACTATATATTGATATTATAATGATTGACCAACACATACACCTTAGGTTGACATGGTTGACTAAACCATAGTTGTGATTGGTCAGAGCCGTCAGCTAGCTTCACATGCCACGTCTAGGGTTACCATGGGAGACTAACCCTATATTTTGATTGGTTTAGAGCTGGTCACATGGTGTAAACAATCAGACCAAACCTAGGGTTACTGTGTTTATTAACCAGACAAAAGCTAGGGTAACCACATTTACAGGCCAGACTAAAGGTTGTCCAGGATGCGTAACTGAACTTGTGATTGGTTAAGAGCTGGTCACCATGTATCGGAACATATGAATGATGGAATAACCTGAGATCCCAAACCAGAGAGGTTTAAACTATACCCAAACAGCACCCAGCTTCTCAAAAGTGTTGAATATAATTGAAATCAACATCTCTCAATAGTTCACTTCATTACCTTAAGAAGTTTGAATCTTTTGAGAAGCTGGTTCGGAAACAATGAGTCTTTAACGCTATATATGCCCACCGATAGCCTTTTAGATAAATGAAGTTTTGTTTGACTCAAACTGATGAAACTAGAGTTGCATTTGAATGAAGTAAACCAGAGAAAAATTGAACCAGAAATCAGAGAAAGCCTTCTTAAACATACTTCATGCCATTGAAGAGGTTTAAACCGTAAAATATTTGCGGCCGATGATAATTAATAAAATATTTCATAGAAAACGCATTCGAAAATAACATCCACAAACAAGAAAAAACTGCAGTAATAGATATTATTACTAGGATAAGATTCAACAAGAGCCTGAAGGCTGTAAAATATATAAAACAGTCACCTGGTCCTGTAAATCAGAAAAAAAAAGATAATCAAAATTCAGTGAATATAATAAGATTTCTTTCAACAATTTCATGCTTGTATAAATCTCATCAAAGAATTGTTTTAAATTTCTATCTCAGGGGAAGGTGTTAGATATAGAAAAATACGGCATTTTTGCATGTTTGATTGAATTACATGTTTATATGAAACGTGATAGGGTTGTACACCTGTGCAAGATTCAAATATCGAAAGATATTCAATACGCTTGAAGCTCCTTTGAACTAGAAATATACTGCTAAAGAAGCAGCCCATAAGAGAATGAAACTGTCTTATTAATCTATGTATACAATGTTGTATTCTATTACTACTTATAGCTTAGGAAATTGATAGCTGTTACACGTATAAAGTTAGCGTGAAAGCAAAACGTATCACAGAAAAATTGTTCCATTCTGCTATTAATATATCACTAATATTAGCAACTATTAAATTAGTTGTTATATATACATTAGTTCCGTATAACCTTGATAATTCATTCTCTCCCTCTTTCTCTCTCTCTCTAGCTTTCTTTCTCATGCCATACTGATCTCTCCCGCTTCACTCTTCTCTCTTCCTCCTCTTTCTCTCACGCCACATTTTATATTGTATTATGTCTGTGTCGAGGTAAATGAAGTTATTTTTCTATCATATTTCAGAAGATTAAGTCACCGTAGTTATGTGCGAATGTTTTGTTTAGTATTCATGCTCGATGCTAAACGGCACTCATTTCATTTCCAATAACAAGCCTGAACTACCGTCTACTTACCATATCACCGATTTGGAATGCATATAAGAGATCAAAGGGTACAGCTGCCAGTAGATCTAGAAGGAACCAGCCTTTTATATAGTTAATCGCTATCATTTTAGCGTCGTAAACTACTTGACCACTTTTACTCACATAGGTAGTTCTAAAGTTAAACACGATATCTAAAACAAAAGAAAAAATGAATATACAATTACTAATACGTTTATCGCAGGCCTGGTATGCAGAATTGCTTTAAAGCACGCACGCAAAATGGGTTTGAATACTTTGATTTTAATCCTTTGATGCATTGAGTAAGTAGAAGGGATATCAAACTGCAAGGGTAGTCAACCAAGCTCTTAAGGAGCATATCATTAATGAGATATGATGGTCAACATAGTAGAATGCTTGATAATCCTTCAACAAGAGAATTTAAGGGGTAAATTTTTCGAATCAGTTATTCATCCTAAGCCCTGCGTACGGATTCGTGTAATTATCTTAAAAGAACATTCTCGTGGCTTAGTTTCTGTATAGGGAAACTTGAGTAGAATATTGTGAATATTTCATAGGTTAGAAAATCCACATCATTCCCTTCGGTGATTTTAGACAGCATTGCTCATAAGTAGCACTATGTCAGAAGTACTCCGATCAAGTTAGAAACAGTCGTCTTATTTCAGCTGAACCCAGAATCCGACACGTCTATTCATTCACATTTAAATAACATATCAAATGTCAAGTATCATGAACTGGAATAAGCGTTACACTTGACCAAGATTTCTCCGCATAGCGGGGAATGAAGCAAAAAAATATCGCTTACCAATAATGAACAAGACCTCAACAGTGATATCAGGCACGAGCAGTTCCTTTTTGTCGTTTTGCAGGAAGGCCGCGTTATACGGTACAACAACGGCGATGTAAAATGTACACAACAGAATCAACCAATCCCAACCGATTTTAAATATCCCGTAATGTAACAAAATAAACTTGGACTTCTGGTTACGCGCGTCTTGTACTTTATATTCCGGTAAGGCATTTTTCCCTGATAGATTCTGGATCTGTAAAACAGTATAAAATACACAGAGATTTATTAAAGCGATCAGATTTTGACGATGAATTTTTAAAAGAATCCTCCTCAACATTCCGAGCACGTCTCTCATCAGGAACCTCGCGGATGAACAACCATTTCAAATGAGTTTCCCTCACAAAGATTTCAATGGATATCAGATTTTTGCTAATCGTCTCGATGCCCAGGGATGAGAACAACCTTTTTCAAATGAGTTTTCATCGCAAAGATTTCAATAGATATCGGATTGTTTTTACCTAAGTCGTCATTTCTGTTTTATGTGCTGCGTTATTGATTCGTAACATATTTACGACGTGAAACCGCATGAAAAATCTGTGACGTCATTTAAAAAACTTATCAAATTACAGTTTTATTTATGCCTTAAGAAATATTATCATACATAGAAAGATAACATTGCGCAGTAGATATCTATTGGATTCATGTTTTCAGTTGGAGGCCAGGACCCAGTTCCACAGTTGTGAGTTAAGATTTGACTCCGAGTTAACTCATTGAAAATGAACTAATTTCAACTCAGAGTTAACTCTAACTCACAACTGTCGAACTGGATCCTGACTGTTAATCATTACATACTGTGAGTTTAGGGCTGAATCCAGCCTCAGTTCCTAAATACTACTCAGTGCAGTATACATCACCATAGGAGGTGTGCGGGAGGGGGGGTCCTCACTCAAGAAAATTTAGGAATTTCACCACCTCTAGATGCAACTGAGAGACTTGATATTTAATTTTCTACATTTTCCAAATAAGGTTATTCTATGATATATGCTGGTATTTGAGCTTCTGTTATCCATGAGTAACAGAGGTAGGATCTATCCAACCCTTCAGTTTCATCACAATGCTTTCACTAGAAATATGTAGATTGTCACTTGCAAATGATGCTAAATATACATGTGTCAGAAAATTGCATTCTGGCTTCAATCTAGTTCGTGGATAACTAGATCTCTGTCAATTTCCGCACGTAAAATTTGTTTTCATGTTGATCAAACATTCAACAAGATAAATTTACTGTAAAACAATACAAATATAGCAACGACGAAAAGCATTTTAAAATGATTACGTCAATAGCTGATGGCAGTCAACTGTCTCAGATTCACCAATTACAGTTTGCGAGGTTTGAAATTCAAATAACCGACGAAAGAGCCAACGGATATATTCAAGATCTGAAAGGCATGATTTCTCAAGGACATTGAGAACACGCGAGGGATAAATGAGTTACATTACTGTCTTCACATTTTAGAGAATGATCTTTTTAGAGGAAGATTTAACGTTTAGAGTAACTCATATTTCATCAAACCGCATCTTTTCATTGCCAGTTTTGAGTATCGTCAGAAAGGTCACATGGCAAACAATGGTGGAGGAGGACATGTCACCAACGCAATTCATAATATTGGTTTTGTGATTAAAATCATGATGATTCATCAGTTAGGTCCCGAGTGACTGTAATGAGTGGGTGCATCAATCGGTCATAGTTCATCTCTAATATTCATCAACTATTATTAGCAGTAATCACTACAGCACTATAGCGCATAGATCGACTATATAACTGTAACACGTTAACTACTACCTAAAAATAGTGAAAACATGTTTAAAAAAGAGTTAATGACATAATAAATAATGGATGGTTTTGCAATCTCAAGGTCATCAGTGTCAATTCATCACATACACATGAAAACATCACAAAATCACAATACGTTGCTTATGACAACTGTTTCATTTACGATGACTTCAACAATTATGAATAATCTTGATCAGCTTTATGAAACTGGACCAATGTGGTCAGAACAGATTATCATATCATGTATCTTCCATCTGTGGCTTCAATTTATTTCAAAAGCTGCGTTCAGGTTTAGTTTTTCAATCAGCTGCTCTTACTGGTCGAGCTAGACTCAATACTATATGAGAAAGGCTTTCACGGCTTTCACTCGCACAGAGAGAAATTATCCATTTAAAAAGTTAGAATTATCCTGGATTAGTCTTTTTAGTCAGGCTCAACTTGTTCATTCTAAAATGGAACAGACCAATGGCTTTTTGATCACTCGGTCTGTTCTAAATTGGAACGGACAAAGTCTAGAACATTCTAAACACGGCTGAAGATATATCTGATGAAGACGTGAAGAATGAATGGTGATTTTTTAAAGAATGCAGAGAACATTGAACACATCCGAGTATCGAGCGCTGCTACATACGCCAAACTCATCAGCATTTAAATCACAGCCAATCTATTCTGACTCGATACTAAGAAAGTCTAGTATCTGTCGGATTATACCGGATGCTATATTACAGTTTGCGCATTAAAAGCGGATTTATTTCCAAGGCCGGAATTTATTGGAAAATGAATAATACATTGTGAGAAAAAGTTTAAAGTTTTCAGCGAGTGGCGTTGAAGCGATCGCTGCTCGGCTCCGTGCGTTGAGGCTGTCGCCGCTCAGCTCCGTGCTGACAGGTAGAAAATACTGAGCATAAAATATCGACATAAGAGGATTGTTAAAACTCCATCGTAGTTAGGTAAAATTCAAACATCGTCGACTTCTGATATTAATCGCTTTAAGCTTTGAAGATAATTTCAATAATAAACGCTTCCAAGAATTCAGTAAAAACAGGAGATTTAATGACGGAGGTCTGTGTCATTAGTTTAGTCAGTCAGGTGCCTTAACTTACAGTTAAGGTACAGTTTGAGATCAGTCTAAGCTCATTTTGGTTCTACAACTGATCTAACAATCTAAGACCAGTTTCGGCTCATTTTGGTTCTACAACGACGTAAGACTAATCTTAACATTCAAGAGCACTTTCAAACTGAGCCATGATTGCAACTCAACATTTGGCTCTTCACATTATTTTGAACTGCGATGTTTAACATCATGAAACTGCGTACAGAATTCTATTGCACTACAGTTACTGTAAAGGGCTTAGTTTGAGTTTAGATTAAAGCGTTGTTTTTACATGATTAGTATTGATTTCTATTAACACAGAACAGTGGTTCCGATCTAACCTGGCCCCGGCGCCGATGGCGTTTAAAACGCTCTCACACATTAAAGACTCTCAATTTATTCTATGCACGACATCTCGAATTGGTGAGATCAGAATCAACTCAACCGTTATCAGTTTCTACGGCGTTCTATCAACAGATTGAGAGAGGTTTAAAAAATTCAATCTAAATTTCGTACATGTTTTTGTTCGTTCTATTTATGTCGGTTCTGTAGATTACACACGCTGAAATGAATCCTTTGAACTTCAGTCTAACAAATATATTCTACAGACTAGTTAGACGTATATTAAATTAGATTAACTAAAAACAAAAAACTTAAGCAAGTAGCAATGACATACAAAAAACTTAAGCAAGTAGCAATGACATCTATTGATATTTGTCTCAAGCTTAAGTTTGTGAATTTCGAAGCCCAGTTTCCCAAAATAAAGTTATGTTTACTTCACAACAATTCAATATGTGATTACATGATTAAAACTATGGCAGACCTGCCTGAAACCTGTCAGTATCAGAACCTGCCTAAAACCTGTCAGTATCAGAACCTGCCTGAAACAAGTCAGTATCAGAACCTGCCTGAAACCTGTCAGTATCAGAACCTGCCTGAAACCTGTCAGTATCAGAACCTGCCTGAAACCTGTCAGTATCTGAACCTGCCTGAAACCTGTCAGTATCTGAACCTGCCTGAAACCTGTCAGTATCGGAATCAGGGAAAATTATATACATTTTCAGATATTTTTGCGAGTAGTCAAACTTTTAAAGAAACTAGTTTCAAATATGTAGTCGTAGTCAAAGATATCCATTCATTTTCAATGACATTAGAAATGGCAGAATCATTTTCAGGACTTCTACACAGCATCAACGCCGTTTTATAATTTACCTTATTCAACTGCAGTTTACTCTTAGATTTGCTGTCGAATTGTCCAGATAAATGATAAAGAACAGCCCGGCTTCGTCTTCTGCCGGAATGATATTTGAAATCGCCGTTTGGAGTCGACAGATCTTTATATTCCTCACCATCCGAGTCATATTTAATATCAGCTGCAAAATATCGACAATATTTCAGTATCATAATCACAACTAAAATCAGAGACATCCATGAAAAATCTTCTTCATTTCTCATCATGTATTTAATATTTCTCGGTACAAATATATCATTAAAACTGATACAAAAATACTAGAGTTCTATATGAAGGGGTATATGTTAACCATATATGAAAAACGATTGTTCTCATTGTTCTTTTATGGATGTTTAACAATATGAATTTTGTACCGAGATTAAGTTGAGACATATCTATGACTAGTTTTACATGTATTTTATATGCCTTTGAGTGCATCACTTCATTCAAGGATTCAAGTGTAAATGTATTGGGAAAATTCTACTTATAGATGGATGATTCATACACTTTAGTTAGTAACTCAATCATTGGAGTTAACTTTTTATAATAAGATAGGATTCAAACCGACGAACTATGCAAGCCGTTGTGTTAGAAAAAACCAAACTAAAAATGCGGTGAGTTACTCAGTTTCAATATCTAATTCTATTCAAAGATCGATTAACCATTACTGGCTGTAATTTTTGAAAAAGTTAAACCAAAATCCTGGTTTACTTGAACCGCATTTAGAACTTAAGTCTAAATCTATAATAGGGAAAAATTATCTTTTTCTGAAGGTATTAGTGAAGTGATAGTTATCAGCGTGGTAAAACGTGTATACGCAGTTTGTATGCAACACGGCCCCTACAACTCATAACTCAATTCACGATATACAACGAAATATCAGCGAAATAAATCTCTTTTTCTAATCGATCTGATCAGCGGGAATAACTTACACGAACTTGCCAGGGTCGTTTCAGAAAAATCAACGCGATGAGGCATTAATTCCGAAGGGTCTTGCGTGATATCCTTATGCGATGCAAGAAACAGTACGACTTGTCCCTTTTCATTTTTTATCGGGACAATATCCAGTAGACAGATGAACGGATTGCCTGTAAGATAAAACAACAACAATGAGGTCAATATAGAATCAGTGGTCGCAGCACGATAGTGAGTCAGTTGTATATAGCACCATCAAATTTTATTCATTGACACGATAAAAAACAACCATGCAGCCATTAACCTGTCTAAATCGATCAATGTATGACCAACACTAGAATTTGACGGCGATCTATTGATCCAATCTTCTCTATCGCCCGTAAGACTATTTTTTCTCTCGTCGGGAGAATATTGCGTTGTGGAAACTCGATGAAAATCACAAAGCTTACGAGAGATCGGTGTTAGAAAAATATACGCAAAACAGCTACGAAAATAGTTCATGTTTACAAGGAAAGCATCGAATCTCTTTGTTGTTTGATGAATTTCTCGTTTTTTGGTTTTTCTATTCGATATAATCTGATAAATGATGTATTCTGATTAACGAAGCTATTAACAACGCAGTCTCACAGATTAATCCTCCAGAACAACATCCTGAATAGTGATATTAGACAATTCGTGCCCAAATAAATTGCCTAAGTTACGTACACTCTTCTTGTTGATATTATCTTCGGTCATTTGTATAGAATATTAAAAAGTCGCGTTCACAACTAGTTAAATTGGTCTGTTCCATTTCAGAACAGACCATGACGGATCAAGGACCATTTCTCTGTGTATGATTAGAAACATTTCTTCAGTTGCCAGTCAATCACAGTGTTGAGTCTAGCTGGACCAGTGATAATGGCTGATTTAACGCACAGCTTTGATTTGGTCCATTCTGAATTGGTCAATTTCTAGTGCAGGTATAAATTAGAATGGACTGTTTATGCGGTGGTGAACGCGGCTGATCATTACAGCCATTTTAAAGTCCTCTCTTATCGGTGCTCTTTCGCTGAGCAGATTTATTTTGCCCAGGAATCTCTGTATGTTCAGCCCGTATCTAATGATTATTTGTTCACAAATGAGGCAGTCTAGTAATCACGTAGTTCTAATGACTGTCATCTCGCCGGGTATAAATAGCGGAGAACATTTTTATAAGGTGAGTGCGTGATTAATGAAGAATGAAAATTTGTGAAGCTTCTGTCATGTCGACGCACGGTAAACGAATGTTTATAAGGGAACATACCGTTAAACTTTTTTATAGAATGGATTTCCGATAAAACAGATCCGAGATTGTTGCAAGCGCAGAAGCATGAACTAGAACATTTTATCACATAAAATATTCACTTCTTTTACACATCTTTTTGTGCCACATCTTTGTGCGAGCGCAAAACTAAAGAATGTTCTACGTCTGAAATTGCATGTCTGAGATTCTTCATTTCGTGCACAAAATAAAACAACGTTCAATGTCTGAAATTGAAAGCATTGAATTGAATGTCTTATATTGAATATGCATGAAACGTATGTAAGATTCTCCGAGTCGATGCTTCTATACATGAAAAAAAAAACAAAACACAACACAACACTCGCTCGGCGAAAGAGACCCTCACGATGCGAAAAGTGGCTGCAAATATCGATGAAACCAAACATATACCCCACGAAATATAGCGGAATCGAGTGTTTTTATCGGTAAGAGCAGCCTGTAATTTGCCTCAACAACAGACACAGGCAAACCATGTCCTCTCTATCATCAATATACCGATATGTTCTCGCCAGATAAGATGCAAACCGAACTACAAACTATTTGTGCGCGTTTCTGTATGTATTAGAACAGGACAACGAAATCATCGTACGATTCATCATCATTACTCAGATCATTTACTTTTTCATAATTTACAGCTTCGGTTTCATGGCTCGACATATGTTCATCCACAACACGCAGACTCAATGTAGAGCAATCATTTATAAATTATCAAACCACTAATGATCCATCTATTGTTTTTACGAATAGTGAACAGCGTAGCTTTTCCATTTCTGGAAGCATCAAAACATTTCTAGATGATTTACCCGATAGTTCAAGTATCACAAGGACAACATGACTAACTCAGAGGATGTCACACCCTTAACTACAGTTTAACATGTCTACTACTTATCTTAAGCGCACTATCACACGGAGATGATTTGGCTCGGGCCAAATTGGTACAGATCAGGCCCAAGTCAAATTTGGCTTGTGCTTAATCAGAGAGCGCATTCACACGTAAACCACTCATTCGATAGTAATAGATGCTTAAACAGTGAAGTGAGTCACTTCCGGAAACCACGCAATATTTTGACTCTCTTTTTTTAAATTTGGCTCGGGCCTTTTGGTCAGGTCAAACAGGCATCAGTATGAACGGTTGTTCCGGGCATAATTTGGTACGGGCCAAAAATGTTCGCGTGATCGCGGCTTAATACACCAGCATCACCACTAACGAGGTCAAACAAAATACCACGTTTAATTAATCGGCCCGTATGGATTACACTTATTTTATCTACGATATTTGTTTTGAGCGACGACGATTCGAGAGAAGATTGATGAATATGAATTGGAACGATGAATTGACATTCAATCGATAACTAGCAAAGGAAGAAAGATGGTGAAAATTGATGTCAGTCAGTAATCAATGATCAATGCTTCGTTACTGATGCCTGAAATGCAGTCATTACCGAGCGGTTTTAATTAAAATAAAGCTGGTTCAGCTGATCTTCAACTAATCGTCAACTCCCTGACCCTTTCCTGTCAGTCATAAGATGATAGTATTGAAAACTCGGTTGCCTTAAGATCATATACGGGAAATCTTAAAATGTAACAAAAGTTTAGGCTGAAATTAGATCGTCTCTAAGTAAGTTACGTGGACACAGTGTGATAAGTCATCACATTACCGCTGAAGTCTTGCTTATCTTAATCTCAATTTGTTTTTCCAATTCAATTTACTAAGTGTTATTCATTGATGATCGTCCCAACTACGTTGAGTTTCAGTGTGTCGTATCTAACAGTGTCAGGTATATTATCAAAGAGAAACTGTGAATCAACAACTCACATTTTCAGCTGACATTTTATGTCCGCTTTTATCTAATTGTCAATGTGAGTCATCGGTACATGCGACTTGAAATGAGCCGCTCGTCAGTACACATGAGTTGAAATGAGCTGCTCGTCAGTACAAATGAGTTGAAATGAGCTGCTCGTCAGTACACATGAGTTGAAATGAGCTGCTCGTCGGTACACATGAGTTGAAATGAGCTGCTCGTCAGTACAAATGAGTTGAAATGAGCTGCTTGTCAGTACAAATGAGTTGAAATGAGCTGCTCGTCAGTACACATGAGTTGAAATGAGCTGCTCGTCAGTACACATGAGTTGAAATGAGCTGCTCGTCGGTACACATGAGTTGAAATGAGCCGCTCGTCGGTACACATGAGTTGAAATGAGCTGCTCGTCGGTACACATGAGTTGAAATGAGCTGCTCGTCAGTACAAATGAGTTGAAATGAGCCGCTCGTCAGTACACATGAGTTGAAATGAGCCGCTCGTCAGTACACGTGAGTTGAAATGAGCTGCTCGTCAGTACAAATGAGTTGAAATGAGCCGCTTGTCAGTACAAATGAGTTGAAATGAGCCGCTCGTCAGTACACATGAGTTGAAATGAGCCGCTCGTCAGTACACGTGAGTTGAAATGAGCTGCTCGTCAGTACACATGAGTTGAATTGAGCTGCTCGTCAGTACACATGAGTTGAAATGAACCGCAGTCTCTGATAGTTGAACTTGTGGACAGTATGAATAAATGATAAAAACTCATCAAGTAACTGAACCTGAAGAAGATTGCTTTCATCGAGAGAGGGAGAGAGGGGGAGAAGGGGGAGGGAGAGAGGGAGAGAGAGGGAGAGAGAGAGAGAGAGAGAGAGAGAGAGAGAAGCAGGAGAGAGGAAGGGAGACCGGTGACTTTGGGGTCATCGGTTTTATATCTCCATAAAATATGTACATGATCGGAATTTATTATTGTTTGATAAATAGAAACTTCACCCGCAGAAAACACGAGTAATTGATTTGTTCTTTTATCTCATTCAGTATTCTGCGTATTTTATGAGGATAGCATATGTCACACGATGGACGTATAAACTACAGATTCCACGGTCATCACACGACGCCGAACAAACTACTCTTGACCATTCATTCACTATACTACGGCTTGACATTACAGAACTGAGTCAGAAACACCTGAAAATGTTACATATATTATCGGCGGTCAAACTGATGCAGACCAGACCCGTGTCAAATTTGGTCCATGCTTCATTACTAAAATACTATTAAAATGATGCTGTGGCAAGTGAGGTAATCACTTCCAGAAGCTTTCAGTATTCACAGAAATGTTGGGAATTTCAACCGTGTTTAAATCTGGCCATAGACTGTTCTTACATTTTGGTAAAATGATTGACCCAGGCCAAATTTGTTAAGCACTAACACGAATAAAGGAAATCTACATCATCAACTCAATCTGATATATAACATAAACATATGAATAAGGCATTTTTATTACTCAACAGAAGCCAAATTGTGCTTATGGGAGAAAAGAATGGATATATTGGTTCAAATATATAGATATTAGTATTCCGTACTTACATACATGGCATATATACAGGCAGCGTTTGGCAAAATAAGCAAATACGTCCGTTCAGCTTAACGATCTACTCTTCATGAATAATCATCATAATTGTCAAATAGGAGGCTATAAAAGTTCACATATATCTAATCACTTATTAATATGATGTGCAATGTCCGTGCACACTGAGGCTAACAACAATTAGTATTCTATAAACATTCCCCGCTCTCCATCTCCGGGCCAAAACTATCATCGCTTCGAACCAGTTCCCGCAGCCGGGTTAAAACATGAAGTGATTGAAAAATGAACTAAATCAAATCTAGATTTACTCAAACGTTACGAGCAATTATGGAGAATAGGATAAAATTTCAGTGTTCTTTTCTGTTCGTACCCGGGTCACGTCTGCGTCAATCCCTGATGAGGAATGAGTTAATCAGATGATTTCGCCATCCATAAAACAAAAAATAGCGACATTAAAATCTAGATTTGAATATAATGTCACCGTGAATGACGGCATCTTTCAACTTGAAAGGTGTGACAGAGGAGTAGATGTAGTGACATGGTAATCAGTAGTCAGTGGTTTGTAATACTTCAAAAAGGAACCGAACTCCTTAATTTACGCGGTTCTATCCAATCTGAACATGCTGATTGAATCTGGAACCAGGCAATTATGGGAGTTACGATTGTGTAAATTATGTCAATTCCAGGTCTTGTTATCGGAGAGAGAAGAGAGGGAAAGAAGAGAAGAGAGACAGGGAGAGAAGAGAAGAGAGAGCAGAACTGATCAGTGTCTCATCATTTAGCCTCAAACCAAAGTACATCGTTTTTGTTCTCAAAATTTAATACCTACAAAACTTCTATTCATCTTAGTCAATGTAGAAATGAGGATTTGGAATTTAATTTAGTTGTTAATGCGCAGTGCTATCACATAATATTAGTCAATGAACAAGAAATGAGCCTAAAGCCAGATATTTGAAATTGAGTTTACTTTGGATAGTCATTTATAGCCTCCAGGGTCCAGTTACAAGTCTAAAATCATCTTCATTCTAAAGAAACCTTAATTTCAGTCTTATGGTTTAAAACGACTATAGAATTTGTGTCACAATACTCATAACTGGACCTGGATGGCTCATCAATATCTACAGGCTTTAACTGAATCTAATCATGGATTACTAGATAATTACAGATTCTAATCTATGATTTCAATGTTTCGATCGTATATTGAAATTGGGGTCATCCATATTACCGAGATGACGTATTTTACCGAGATGAACCGAGATGAAATTAAATATAACATATTTATTTATTCCTTATCGATTTTAACACTTGAAATCATGTTATATCAGTAATAAATACCTTCTAGAGTCATATTTTACATATTCTTTTATTTTAAAAAATTTTGACTTCAAATACGTAAACTTGGTTAGCAATAAAATTTCATTGAATTTGATTGATTGACGATCTCATCTCGGTAAAGTTAAAAGTTATTTTTCTACAAAAATATCCGACAAAATATGTAAAATATGAACCCAGCAGGCATTTATTACTGATATAATATGATTTCAATTGTAAAATTGATAAGGAATAAATAAATATGTTATATTTAATTTCATCTCGGTTCATCCCGGTAAAATACGTCATCCCGGTATTAAGGATGACCGTGAAATTGAGCTGAACTATTTCGAAAAGTCTCTTTAAAGTTTCTCTAGTTTCTCCGGGCTCCCGTAAAAACATTAATGTCTCCTTCCTAGTCATCCATTTTTAAGGCATTATTTGAATCTGCATAAAACTGTAAATCTGACGCACATTAAAGCCATCGTTCTGACAGAATTATCACTACATAACAACAAGAACGCATTCTTTAAAACTAAAAAAAAGTTCACGAGCTTTTAACACGTACTGAAAATAACGACCGCAACGCGAAGGTTTATTACGATCAAGAGACGAATAAAAGAGAAATTGCTCGCGGAATTTTATCTACTTTTTCTCGATTTAGTTTGCAGATCGTGTAGACACTTTAGTAGCGGCGTTTACCTCGGTAAAACTCGATCTAATGAACATCAAACGTGAAAAATAAATTCATCACAAAATCCCTCGCCAGTAATATACCACCGTACACTAATCTAATCGAACCACGTTTCGTTATTTACAATGTTCTAATTAGTTCGTTTAATTCTAGAACAAACCAATTAAGACCTTCCAAAATAGGGTCGTCCTGGTTTTGGATGGTCGAAATATGTTCGTTCTAAGATCCCAAAAGTTTTCCCTGATTTTTCCATTTCTAGGTTAAAAATGTTACGATTCATTCATTTTTCACTGAATTATGTGTTGAAAGTGAAATACAGGGTCAATATCTGAATTCCCCAAGTTTTCCGGGTTTTTTGATAAAATTTGTCAAATTCCCTGATTTCCCCCTGTTTTTTCTAGATTCCTGAGTTTCCAAGGTTTCCACGAACGCGGCTGTATAATCAAGCACATCCTCCAGTGACTGACACACCAACCTTTGATATATATCTATATTAATATTAATATCATATTAGCACGTATATGGAATTGCTGCTGATGTCTTTATCAATTGCTGCGTGGAGAAAAAATATCTGTGAATCGATAATAGAATGAATAGAAGAGAAGACTGAAGAATATTGAATCGACGCGTGGTTCATTCAGTATAGCTTTCCAACCGTTTATCATCACTGTCAGCAGCAAGTCTCAAAATCAACAACTTCCACATTTACTGCAACTAGGAAGTTGTTTTTAAGAAACATTTCCTCAAAATGTCGATGATTACATGAAAACTATGATTAATTACCGAGTGTTTTATGGCAGACATTCGTCAATAAAGTCGAGGTTAGTTCCGCATCGTTTGAGACTTTCACACGGATGTGAATCGAGCAAAAACTGCTTTCACAAATATTTGTAGATTCAAGAAACGTTTAGGAAAATGAGTCGATCGAAAAAAAACATTCATTCTTATACTGTATCCACTATTAAAACGAAACTGACTAGGTCCGGGGGGCGGGGGGGCAGTTGTTCAAAAGTTGAACCTGTGGATAGATACAACCTTAACAATGTAGTTTTTAATGTCAGTTAATTACGGACAACTTTTGAGCAACTGTTCCCGGAGTGAAGAAAGAGCTGACAAACGAATTCATCAAATAAATCAACAGAATATCCCAACAATACTAGTAAAATGAAGGGTGAATCTAGGCAGAGGGCATGTTGATGGATAGATGACTGTGGAAGGAACTGTGGAATTATATTTGACTGTGGAACGTGGATATGTTTCTTTCTGTAGATGATATTGTTATTTTAGAAGTGAGAAGGCAGCTGCGTTGTTAATAACGACAGTTCACTGCAAATTACCATTGTCATACGGATTATTTGCATAATGAAATTGACACGTTGAATAAACAAGATTTGACTGAAGATTTGTTCAACCCCGAGACTGAGCTCAGTAACTGTGTCTTCTGACTGCAGCCCTCAATCAATAGCCACCATCACATGACTGTTTTTTGTTTTTGACGTTCATAAATGGTGTCAAAATGGTTGATGCCTATTTGACACAGGCCAAATTTGGCCCAACCAAAAATTTTCGACTAGACCTGTGCCAAATTTTAAAACAGGTCAAAATATTCCTTGTGAATGCTAACTGGTTCTGGAAGTGGCTCACCTCACTTGCCACAGCATCATTTTGATAACATTTTAGTAACGAGTCAGTGATTTACAATTTAGTACAGGCCAAATTTGACTCAAGTCTGGTCCGGACCAGTTTGACCGGGGCTGTTATGATCACGACTTTAACTGTTAATACGAAACAGGCACCGAGAAATAGAATGCTAAAATACATTAGTTACTGGTAACAGCAGTGAAAATAATAAAACCTGACTGTAAATCTGAGTATCGTTAAATTCAGATTATCTTGCATTAATTTTACTTTAAAAACCGGTAGATTGCTTTTCAAGATATGCATAAATTTCTTTCGACAATCTTTAATCTCGAGGTCTGACCGTCAGAGTCAATCAATCAACATAAGATGGATTTTAACTGGTTGATCGTGTCTGCGATGGTTTCGGGATTAAATCTACGTAAAATCGAAATGAAATATTGAATACCGAGTGGTTTCGGATTATTAAAATCGGTGGCATTTCGATGTCAATTTCACGTTCGTCAATAAACCGACGTAGATGCAATTTCCTTGTTTTTGTAGTTTCGACGAGTTGTGATCGTGGTCTTATTAGTCAACGGCCTTTAAACAAACTTCATAGTGAAACCTTCAATTAAAATCCAATCAAACTTAAACACTAACCGAATCTGTGAGGCTGATGGGAATTAGGGGATCTACACGAAAAAATCGCTAGTCCTCTCAGCATATGAAGTGAAAATTACATGCTTTTCTTAGTTTCAAGGACATCTTTGTAAACGTAAAAGACATCCATCACGCCCCCTGGTGATGATTTAGAGAAGTTTATATCGCAACATTTGGCAAATATGACCAGGAACTCCTGGAATGAAACTGACGAACAGGTTTAATTCAAATTTCAAATCATCAATTTTTGTTTTGTATGAAAATAATTCTGATATCTCACTTTCTCGTGAAATAAACTGAAGTGAATTGAATTGATAGGGCCTGAATTGATGGGGTACATATTCAATCAAGTGAAATGGTAGACATCCAACTGAACTGAATATCGTAAATTAGATGGCTACCTTCAGCTACCTGTAGCTAGTTTACCCGGTAAATCATTACGCAATGTGACCTCTGAGTAGTTTTATATAACATAGCGATGTTTGTTTGACGTGTGACTTGTTGATTATCAGGGATAGAGATATGATATCTCGAGGATGTGATATGAAAGAGTTCTCGTTAGATTTTAACATCAGTAGCGAATGATAAAATATGGTATCATATCTAACACCTGACTGTGTCAATCTCGTTTATCCATTTCTGGTAAAACGATTCTTCAGCAGATTTTCAGGGCAAGGAAGGTTAACGCGAACGTACATGTTATAGCGTAAACCCGAGAACAATGAAGCCCGATCTTAACTGTTTTGATACGTGAAATGCCAGTGCTGGGTGTGGTCGTATCGCGATGAATATCAAGAGAATCAGGGCAGTTTTCTGAGAATAAATAACTGCAACAACAGGAGGTAATTTAGAAAATAATTCAAAGACAAACTGCCATGGACGATATCTGAGTCGCTCTTACACAACCGGATGCTGGGTGTTATTAGACAGTATTTTACCCAATGACAGGATCTAATAAATAGGTAATAGATCTTGAAATAGGCATATTGGCGAGTACCAGGAGACAATTATAAGACAGGAGGTTAGTGGTAACTGAAATCTGCTTGTATCATGGTAAATTCAGCACCACATAAGTTTGGTACTTCCGAAGTCCAGAATCTCGTGCCGATGTCGATATTGTTCATCGAGATCTGAAATCTGAAGTCAGGTTCACAACCATTCAGTGACTAATGACTGATGACTGACGACTGACGACTGACGACTGATGACTGATGACTTACCGCTTTTCTTATAAAACAGTATTTCAGTTTTCAGTTCTGTTTGCGTCTCTAAAGCGTCATCGATTTTCTCTTTCTCTTCACCGACTGTATCCGCCCCGTATAGGAATTTACACGCGCAGCTTTTGGACATGACCTGCGCCCGAGCGAACCCGGTGAGTTCGCAGAACCCATCCGAACAATAAACCACCGGGTAGTTCTTCGCTTGTGCATTTCCAAGGACGAAATTACTATCTGTAAAATACAAAAGAATATAAATTGAGTTTAACCGAGTCAAAAAAATATTTCTCTTTAGGCAACATTTTATCATTAAATCTCGGTGCATTCGTAAACCGTGCTGATTATGATTTGAGGTAGATCGTTTTAGATCTTATTATATAACAGGCCTTAGAGTTCGACATCCCACTTGCTCGTCAAACTTGGCATCTTATTTCTGAAACCACTGAGGACATAATTGGCTGAATTCTTCTGAAATTGGTTTCTTCGTCCCCTCAACCCTCTGGACACTGTTCTAGACATTACCGGTTCAAATTTTAAAAGAAAAATAAATCAGAGAAATTTAGAATTCAGCTTTGGATGTCACACAAAGAATCTGAAAGTTTGCAAATGAATTTGAAGGCAAGTTTCCATAAAATGAAGCTATATAGTAATTCATATTTTCTGTAATAGTTGATTGAATCACAGTAATATTATGAAACAAGGTTTCGCCTCATGATTACTTGAAGTAGACCCTGCCACATATACCGTTCTATTGAATACGATGAATGTCTATGAATTCAGACTCTCTGTTTCTGTGTAATCGTGATTATCAAATATCAGACACTAACGCGAAGTGACATTTCAATTCCAACCCCTTCAAATACGTAGGATACAATACAAAAACATGAAAACCTATAAAATCCACAAGCAAATAAAACCATCACAGATATGTCGCTGTTTTTAAGAGATCTTAATTTCGCAAAAAAATCGATTAGAAAAATGGTCATAATTCATTTGATGACAATAGACTCTCAATGACGCAATGTGTGGAACAACTATCAATCGATTAATATAAAACACAGCAATAAATCATCATCGGTTAAAACAGATCAGGAAAATGAACAATCCATAAAACTACAGCTTTACTGCAGACAGCTATAGATATAGACTACCATAGATTATATTAATCTGAAATGAACTTAAAGGATTTCAATTTCACATCTGCCGAATATAGCTAATAGGTGTGGAGCGATTCCATTTACGAATTACTACCAGCTCAAACTGAGACCATTTCCTCTAAAAGCCTTCAGACAAATCAGTTACGAGTAGCTGAGAAATTTGATCACTAGATTCAAGCTGCAGGGCTCAAACTTCTAATACAAGATTCACAGTGTAGTATTGGAGGGGTTGGTGGTATTACCGGGGAGAGGGGAGGGGGTACTACTGGTGAAGGAAAGGGGTATTACTGGTGGAGGGGAGGGCGTATTACTGGTGAAGGAGAGGGGTATTACTGGAGGTCGGCGTATTACTGGGGGAGAGGGGTATTACTGGTGGAGGGGAGGGCGTATTACTGGGTGGGGGAGGGGGTATTACTGGGAGGGGAGGGGGTATTACTGGGAGGGGGTATTACTGGTGGAGGAGAGGGTGTATTACTGGAGAGGGGGTATTACTGGAGAGGGGGTATTACTGGGGGAGGGGAGGGTGTATTACTGGGGGAGGGCGTATTACTGGGAGGAGAGGGGGTATTGGGGGAGGTGGTATTACTGGGAGGGGAAGGGGGTACTATTGGTGGAGGAGAGGGGGTATTACTGGGAGAGGGGGCGGGGTATTACTGGGAGGGGAAGGGGGTATTACTGGGAGAGGGGTATTATTGGGAAGGGTGTATTACTGGGGAGGAGAGGGGGTATTACTGGTGGAAGGGAGGGGAAGGGGATATTACTGGGAGGGGAGGGGGTATTACTGGGGGTCAATTCATATGATTGTTTGACTTGTCACCGTGAACTATTCTCCCTGGTGATTGTGTCACTGTGTCACCATGGAAACATATTCCATACACAACTGTCAATGTTTAAAAATCTACGACGGTCGGTCGACTCCGGAGTCTTTTCAGGCCGGAACTAATAAATTTTTTTGTCAGATGAACAGAAATTCTTGTAAGAAGAGAAAGATTAGTTTGTTCATTTAGATTCTACCAGGTACGATACTACAGTAGGAACACTGTAATTATAGCACATAAAATCAGACAAACATAATTGAATTAGGACTATTTTGTAATTCTGATTCAGTGTTTATGTCGCTGCTGGTGCTGGTGCTGGTGCTGGTGTTGGTGCTGCTGCAATTCTAGCGCCCAAAAAATCATCAATTCTGCTTAAAATGATGAAGCTGTCAATGATGTTCTACGTTCAGTCCATTTTTTGTCATTTTTGTCATTTCTTTATGAAAGATGTATAGAGCGAGTATATGACGATGTCGATGGAACAGCTCCTCCTCTCAGTATCCTTCAGCAAAATATAATCTTATGATTACAGCAGATACGATTCATCATTAGAGATGGTGGTAGCCTGGAGAACTTACAGCTTCAAACGCTGACCTTACCAGATACGATGCAATCGCTGGCTGCGGTACTGAGCTGCATGCCTGCTGTTAGCACGCGACTTACACTCATTTTCTGTCTGCATCTCTCAGTGACGTTTCATATCAAATTTTACACGTGTAAAAGGATTAATTACATTTTTATTGCGAGATCAAACAGATTCTTCTCAACATACAGAACATTCGATCATTTAATTAAAATATTCAATTCTTAATTTTTAAAAAATGCACGTTTTGCGGGGAGGAAATCAGGTGCAAGATCTGAGATTTTTGACAAAATTATGTCTTTGTTTTGCAGAAAGTACTCTAATAATTTGCCATATACGATACATAAAGTGTCCTTAAAATAAATTGGCACACAAACATTTCTAAGGCCTCACGGAAAACTCCATTGGAAGAATTTCTGACATTTAACATTTTCAAAATAGAAAACAACACGCGAAATTAGAGATATATAATGATTTATTTCATATTTTAAATCCCTTGAGATGAAGATACGTCGCACACAGTTATGATTAATTGTGGTGGTAGTGGTGGACGGGGGTGGAGGGGAGGGAGGGGTTGGTTACTAGTTCATCCTGTTCGGAATCTAAAGGTTTATCAGGATTAGATCTGGTATTAGTCTCAGTTGGATTAATAGCCGATGCTCGTGTAGTAGACTAGTTGTACGCATCGATGCCAAATAGTTAATCTATATCGGAATTAAATCGGACAGAGACAATCTGAGTGAGGGAGAGTTGATTCTCATTCATCATTAACCTCGACCCGCTGACGCTGAAATCTAACGTTCAGAAATCTTAAATAAATCATTTTACCGTCAACGTTTTTCGACGCCGATGAATTAAAACCTCGTTCTTTGACAGACGGAGAAAGTGATTAATTCCGCAAACTTCAAATCATAATCTTTTCGTTGTCAGTAATAACACACCGCGCGACGCAGCAGCGAAATCTCCAAACGCTCCACTGACAAACTTAATCTGGATGCATCAATTTCAAGGAAAAAATAGTTTCTCATTCTCGAGATTGTGAAAACGCAATCGAATCTTGTTGACAAACGTAGCTACAACTAAACTCAATTTGATGATTGTTTTTAAATGTTTTAGATTCATTTTGGTCCCAAAGGGGCATTTGACTCATTTACCTGGGCCTAACAATTGAAAAATAGTGTTTTATTTAGTATTCGAACAGGTTTTAGTTAGACATGATATAGACTATGGCAAGCGGCAGATTATAGAAATCAATGATTAAATCAGAAAATCGCTTAAAGCTCTTAAAGCCACAAATCAATAACATCAAACAGACAAATGTCAGATTTGGATTGGAACTTTACCATAGAAATCAGTTCGAATAAGAGCTCACATTTTGACTGCCAATCAAGGATTCCGCTTGTGGCAAGTGAGGATTCACCTATGGCAACAATGCTGTTTATTGAAACTCAATTTTGCCCGAGTTGTCCTAGAGTTATCCTACTGATACGTGTGTGCGGCATCTATTGATATAGTTGCTGCCACAGGGGGCCCTCATTGATCACCATTTCTAAGAAGTTTATACCTTAAGAATTTCGCAAATTCGAAAAACTTTCAGCAAATAAGATTTTTTCACGGGAAGAATACTTTTTACGAAACCTGTTGGTAATTTCTACGCATAAACAAGTTCACAATTAGCCGGAAATAGAAACAGTAATCGATCAATGGAACCATTCATCTATAAACGCATCTGACGAACTGGACAGCTTCGATAGCAAAACTGTCATTCAGTGACAAGCATTCTTCACCGAAATCCTTTGACAAATTCTACTACGGACATTGATGGAGTGGATTGCACTGTGAACCAGTAACAAAAAATCAAGAGTGCTCGATACATGTGTCAATCAGATACTAAATCTTGCTATCAATCATATACCGGTACCTACAAAACATATCGAGATTTTAGTAATTGGTTTTTGAGGCGGTAAATAGATGCCAGCATACCCACATTTTTTACATGGATCAAATTCGGCCCATGCCAGATCAGGCTCTTCTCAATATAGCACAGGCCTGTGCTATATTTAAACATTGGACAAATTATTGTGTGTGAATGCTAAATGTAAGTGACTCACCTCACTTACCACAGCATCATTTTGCTAGTATTTCAGTAAAGAGTGAGTGATTTACGTGTGAGCACTCTCTATAATTAGACACTGGCCAGATTTTACCTGGGTTTATGGGTTCGATTGGAATGCATCTTTGGCCTCGCCCATCAATAGGAAAAACCCTTGGACGTCCTAATAAATCCCTGAGTTAACGCTGGGTAGGTTGAGTCAATTCAGTAATCAACTATTGTGGTAAATGTTTAGTATGGTGGTGTTAATATAAAAGATGTCAGTAGATCACGTGCAAAACAAACTGTGCTAATTATCAGATGAAACTCATCAACAAGTAGTCTACACTGAGTCACCTGTGAAAATGTGATCTATTTCTGATCAATCGGTCGTCATATTGTCAATTTACACTTATCCTAAAGTGTGAAATATATCAGCGTTGATTGCAACGAGGAATATAGATTGTCTCCTATCTGTGGCTCATCATTTGAAATGTGTCCGCAATAATTTTACGACAAATTTTCTCCATTTTCTCTAATTGGGAACTTTATTCCACGAGGATTACCATAAAGCTTTCAGAGTATTCTAAAACTGTCACGTATTCATCAGTAAATAGATAGTTTTCATTATTATTCATGACAAGTACACTTTGTATACAACTTTCATCAGAAGACAATAAATGATTATTTATCACATTTCGTATATTTCTATACAACTTTGTCAGAAGAAGACAATGATTATTGTCTCTAATCAGTTGATATATTTCACTGATAATTTGTAGCGAATGCACTTAATGGATTGTTTTCATTATCACATGCTGCATAATTCTGTCCTAGTTTCATCAGAGAAGAATTTATAAATTGATATTTTAATTATTCCTGATAGACTCAGCTTCATTTCAATGTTTGTAATTATCTGTTGTCCATACTACTTAGTTTCAGACAGTAGATCTAATTAATTCTGTGATATTTCAGAAAAAATTAAATCCATTTTGTAATAAATTCTGTCTTACGTGTCACTACTGGGAATTCTAAACTAGACATCTTCAAGGCCTTTTATTTCTAATAACTAGAAGCACGAGATTCATTTTTCTAAAATATCCCATCTTGATTTTACAATCTTATTTTCGGTTTTATGAATGTGGCTTTTTCTTCATTTTCCTATCATTTGAATTCGATTCACAAAGTATACAATTTGCACCTTTTAGAATTTTTCTGCAGCAGTATTAAGAAATCTGTGCTCCGAGTAAAAGGCGAAATCTGAATTTGATTGGGTATGTTATAAAGTAAATGCCGGGATTTCAATTCTACAAATTACTCGCACAGTAATATATCATGTAGTAATATAGATATTCTGAATTCAGTTTTTCAGTGTAATTTCTCCAGGCATTTCACACATCGCTATAAATATCACAGATTTGAAATGCTTTCCGGCAGATTTCCATAAACTCTACGTACAAGATTCTACTGCAGTCAAATAAAACCGACAATTGAAATGTGAACAGGTTTTAGTCAGAACACAAATCATGTCTAGAAGAAAAAAGCATTATGTGAACAAAAATAAAGAGAGTATTTGATTTAGTTTTACTCTATGCTATAGGTTTTTTCCAATCACTAATGTCCATGGAAACTGACGAATTGTATCTATTTAAGGTTTTCTGCTACTCTCACGGTGTCAAATAATGAGGCTGCATTTTAAAATTTTAACTAGCAACGAGTTGCAATCAGTTGAAGTGAATAATAACACTTGAATGACTAGAGGTATTTATAGTATGGATGACAGCTTCTCAATCAAACTCATCAGTAATTCCTTTAGGCTACTTATCAATTGTCACATTCTGATTTCATACTTCATATGTAGGCTAGTATTTCTCTCGAGATACTTATTGTGCAAACTGAACCTCTGAAGAGACAACGATATTCCCTATAAATATTCCTCAAATCAACCACTCATTCTCTCATTCTAGTGGTAACAGGTATCATTTAGAAAATCTGTTTTGTAAATGGCTCATAGCGTTTGAGTTGAAGCATCGAACTACTCATTTATCATTTTAATTGGGGATTTTTTTTTTCATCAAACTTTTGCCTGATTTCTGTGGGTTTGTGTTTGATGAATAAATAGAGCAGTTTCAATCCTCGATAAATGAATGCTGTTAATTTGAATAAGATCTGGGCAACCGTAAGTACTATTTGTCTTAGATGAAGATATAACCTCAGAGGTTTTACTCATTCACGTAGAATGTGTTCAATCAATTTGCTCAATTTGAGTTTGATGAATGTTAGAATATACGAAAAGATGTTTTAGTTTTAACTGTCAGTCATCTTAGAAGAGTTTCACACGGCAAATAGACAAGCCATGTCATCTTCAACTACTACATCATCAGTGTAACAGCGTATTCCATATTTCCATAAGCTTGAATGAAGCGCAAGACATTTTGACATCATCTCTGTTCAGTCAGTCATCAGCGCGTCGGTTAACGTCAGAGTAGAAATCTAATTTCATTCAGATTCTCATTGATCCTACGCATTCTCAATATGTGGTCCGCATACAACAACATGAAAACTACATGAAAAGAGAGAAAGTGAATCACTTTTTGAATTGTAATTACGATTCTGAGAAACTGCGCAAACATGTTCAATAGTAATCAACACATCATCACCAGCATATGAGTAAGATCTTTAAGATTTCTAAAATTCAAATACTTGATTGATTTATAATGTTCACAACGTTCTGGGATGAATCAAGGACCTCTAAATACCCTACAATTTTCTACTGGTTGATACGGATGGAACCCTTTTGCGAGATCTATTGCCCCTTCTCCGTCATCGGGAGAACCCTGGATCCACTAATAGTGAATAGATAGATGAGGGAGACGGTTATTCAGTACAACGTTATAAGTAAGTCTGAACTGGAACCTGAAGACACTTCAGGGAAACAGCATATGGAAAGTGTTGTACGAATGGTATATTTTATTATTTCATTCAGGTATCGATGTATCGCTTAATATTCCCAACAATAACGGCAACTGATTTGATGGGTTTATTACGAATGGACCGCACAATTCCATCCAACGTAAATACGAAAAGAGCCGAAGGGAGGCATAAATCGGCGGGCGGTGATATACGTGGAAATGATCATCATACTAAACACAGAGAGAGAAAAAAAACATGTTTAAAACCGACGTTCCATAATATCAGCAGCAGACGGACGAGAGAGAACATATAGAGAATACTGAGAGCTAATAGAAATTACAACAGATAAAAAACTGCCTTCAAAAATTGTTTCATAGGTTATTTAACCGTGTAGACGTGAATGTATGCACGCTTTACAGTTGTAGAAGTAATGGCAAAATGCCATAACGGTGAGTTGAATATTGGAAATAATAATGAAAATATTATCGCTACTGATAACTTTTCATGGTTTTATGATTTTCCAGAAGTTGGATGTAATTTTTGCGGTTTGCATGACCGGAATTACTAATAGAATCGAGCGCAGCATTGCCACACTTTTCCATCAGACATGATAACGATAAGTTTCCAGGAACAAAAGAAAAATAGACGCTGAAATGTTCGTCTCACGTCCGTCGGTCGTCACACGCTGTTTTCAGAAGAAGGAATTGGGAGACCAGACAAAAATTGCGAGCAATATTAACAGTAGATACGAACTGATCATACTGCGATCACAATCAGTAAACCTGCAGCTTATGAATATCTGATACCAACAGAACAGACGCTCTATTTATTACATTTATAAATGAGAATGAGAATAATATTCATTAACTCGATCGAATGAAGCCTCCTTCCAAAGACTGAAATCATGCAGAATGACAGTATCAAGAGAATCCCACAATAGCAAAGAAAAATAGTTTAAGTTATCAAAAGTGATATGATCTGAGGAATAATAATAACATGGATATAACGTCTTATCAATCGTGATCAGATCATGCAGAATTTTTCAATTCTGATCAAGACACATGACCTGGAACATTGATCATGATTCGCACCAAATTTTATGATATCTGAGATTTGAAAAAATCTGTTTAAACATACAGGGTGATGGTTGATCTTTTTAAAGAGCAAAAAACTGGTCATCTTGACACTTGATGATTTACTAGTCTCCCAAACTATTGCAACTTCAGAGGTTTATGTAAAGGCAGCACAAAACTAGAAATGAAGATTTTATTCATTTTTCACCACTTTAAAACTTGTTTAGTGTTTTCATTCAAACGTGCTCGTGAAAAGTCGGAAGAAATGAAATGAAATACAGCTGTATTTAATGTCAGTTTTTCACCGATATCAAATAACATTAACGTCCAAAGTAAAATATGATTCGGAATAAACCTCTAGTTTGGACCATTTAAGGGTATGACACCAGAAATTAGATAACAGCTTGAAGTGAGGCAGGATGTCCGTAGAGGCAGGTGTTCTGCTAGGAAGTGAGGCAGGGGGTCTGTCTGTAAAGACAGGTGTTCCGTGTAATAAGGGTAGAGACAGGTGTTCTATAAGTGAGGCAGTCTGTCTGAAGCAACAAGTGTTCTCTACTATAAAACAGGTTGATTGAAAGATGTAAGAGAAGCAGTTAGTTCTCTCTTCAATACTTTATTGAAGTCATGAATCCTAACACTTAGATTTAACCGGGGCAATACATTTATACGTAATCGTAGCAGTAATTAATAGAGTTGTATTGATCGCGATTCATTACAACTCGATACAAACCAATATCCATCCATTACTGGAACTTATGACGACGACTTAACAAATCTATAACAGTTTGATAACTGTTAAAAGCGCTTGCGGTTTGTTCCCAACGCGCAACGCGCGTGCGTATCATCCATTTGTAACCATTTCGGTTACGAGATGCAGCTTTTTTTGCTATGCACATTTTCCCCTCTAAATGGCTCGGTATAAATGATTCAGACATCACAAGCGCCGAATATTCCCACTACGACACTAGATGGAAAGTAATGTCATTTTTTGCGAGGTCGGTCGAAATGAATTCATATACCTGATGCGAACCCGACGGCTAGCACGGAAGAATGAGGATTGATGTCGGAATGAATGAGTTTTCGGTTAGGTGTGGATTATAACACCGGGTAAAGGTGTAAGGAGATGTTTCGTGTAAGATAGATGATATAAATGTTGCGGTGAACGAACTACTGATAGAATCGGCGTATGAATTCTGATGATATCTCTGTAAAGTCTCGTCTATCGAGTGCTGCTGCTGCTGCTGCTGCTGTAAAATGCGGGATTTCTTTCGACACAAATGTAAAAACTGTTTCTAAGCTCATCGATTGGTGAAAAGTATCGGCGAAGATTATGTCTCACTGTTTTTCATGTAAACATAAAACCGTTGATTACGTGCAGAATGAAGTGAAGAATGAAGTGAAGGATGAAGCTGCTCATATGAGAAGTAAACCTTGTGTCTAGGAAGAGGCTGCGGCAGTTGAATGATGTCTCGATGCACAAGTCCATCCATTCTCAACTTTCTTATCTATGGTTAATGAATCTTTATACCACTGACTTCTTTTCTCTTTTAATATCATCGGCCAAAAAGCTCTGGAGCTACCACAACCCTGGATTGATCAGCACATGAAAGACTGACTGCTACCACCAGGGCTCAAACGCATGAGCCCTGGGTTGATGAGAGACCAGTGAAAGACTGACTGACTGACTGACTGACTGACTGACTGACTGACTGACTGACTGACTGACTGACTGACTGACTGACTGACTGACTGACTGACTGACTGACTGACTGACTGACTGACTGACTGCTACCACTTGGATTCAAACATGAGCCCTAGACAAGAAACGAGTACATGAAGGATCATCAGGATTATTTAACCCATGGGTTGAAACCATCATAACCTAAGATTCATCTCTGCTCAATGATTATAAGAATAATTTTCATGTCTTTTTCGCTGTAATCAAGATAGAGCGATAACGAATGCTTGAATCAATATATTAATAATATCAATGTATTAATCTTAGGCATCTCGGATAAGAACTAAGTCAACAATATTTTCTTATTTACTGTGATGGCTGAAGTCCAGTCATATACCTGTAAGCCCATTACGTCAGACATTCAGGTATACAATTTTTGATGCAAGTAAGGTTTCTATCTGTAAAGGCTTCTTGCAGAGTGCAGTGGTGTGTGGTTCATCGGCTATTCATTAGTTCGAAGCTTCAGCGATGGCACAGTTTCAGGGCGATGGTTTGTCACCGACTTCTTTCTCTATAACAGGGAAAAACAAACCCTAAACCAATAATAATTCATACCAATATTTCGCGTATGAAATCTGAACGTTATTGGAGGTGTTTCATTACGTCCCCCATAGTTTGTCTAGTGTGCCAGATAAAACTTGTCACATACAATATCATCAATAAGTAGCAAATTAATGCCACATGATCAAATTAATGCATTACTGAACTTAGAAGAAATGATCAGTTAATTGATTTATACAGTTCTGGTCATTTGCAGTTTATAGAATTCATTACATATTGCGTCCTCTTCGTGAATAGTCTAGAATTTGAATTCCTCTGAATGACCCACGTTTGAGGTTATTCCGAATGTCCTCACCTTTCACCGGGGCAGAAAACAACACCACCATTTTAGAGGAAATCCCCACAGATAAATGACAGGAGTCCATATTAGGCAGAATTCAGTTGTCAAAGTGGTTTCATCACGCATTCTAGCATCGCTAACACGGACAGCTTTTTGCAATATGCATGGACAGGGCTATTACTTGTTATTTTGCTAATGACCGCGGGGCGCTGCGTCGGGATTAGGTTCATTCGACTAATGCTTTTTGCCGCCGAGCCGGTGATATTGTTATATATGTATGAAAACGGAGCCTTTTATAGATTGGTTGAAATCTCGAGAAAATTTGCAGCGCTTCGCGTCAGGAGAGAACGCGTCGTCTCTCGACGGAACAAACGATGATCCAGATCTAGAAAAAGTCACGAATCATTTAAAAAGAAATAATTGACAACGGTAAAAGTCATGAAACAGATCCGAAGACGTCTAGTCAACCAATTAATGTCTGAGTTGATGCTTCACCGTCCTCGGGCTAACCTCGTCACTGCACCCATCATCTTCAGCAGTGAAATTTTCTCCGTCGATAATTGCTCGTTTTATGAATTTTGATGTAGAAGTTTTGTCGAATGAAGGGATTCTACAGGTCCAAGCCTCGACATACGCATGAGTTTTGTTGCAGATGTAGCAAAAAGAAATTAATAAGATGACATTTGCATAAGCCTTGATCACACGGAGATGATTTGGCAGAGGCTCGAGTCATTAATTAGAGAGCACCCTCGCATGCAAACCACTCACTCGATATTATACAATGCTCAAACAAAGCCGAACCTGTTGCAACTCAGACGCAATCATTTGTCCCATGCTAAAATTTGACATGGCCTGGGCCAAAAACCCTCGTGTTGACTATACATTTACTGCCATTACTCCTCCTGGTCAGTCCTAAGATTTGTTTTATTCTCTACAAACAGGTCTTACTGATCAGCTTTACATATATCTATTCTCTACTGTATAAAGATAGTTATATCTGTTTTTCTATGCAATGCTGTCATTTCAGTTGACAAAATCAATGAAAACAATGATGACGTATTAAACAACTGAGGCATAGATACAGCAATGACATCACTACTCGGCACGCCTACTGATTTCAGCGATTAATACCAATAAAAATAGGGTGTGAGCGTGAATCTTTATAGACAATTTAGCGTCCAAATACGGTTGTAAAAGAGCCTTGACATTTAGCTGGTAATATGCGTAGGTAGATCGACGACGCTCTATTTAAACTGTCATAAATCATTTCTTCAATGATTTTCAAACGGTATTCATTAAAATTTGAATTATTATGATTTGAATGATACGACAGATTCCCAGCGGAAAACAGTTAAACTGTTGGCTAGGTGGCAATTTACAGCAATGGAATAGAGTGAATTGGACCCATGGGTTTAAAGTGTCTTATAGCATCGTCGAGTGTAATGTTAGATTACAGCAACGTCAATATTGAAAACTACTCCATCTCAGGAAACCCGATAGATGCTCAAATAGTTCATCCATTTTCGTTGCTCTACCCTACGCCGCAAGAACCTTCAAAGAAAAAATAGTCAAAGATACAGTAAATAAGTGATCGACACATTTTTTCTAAGGTTTCCCCGACGACACCGATTCATTTGATATTAATTCAATAATTGAAGCACCCGCGGTACGGGGGTCTGTCGGTACATTCATTACAAGTTACATCATTTATTTCAAATGCCGCGTGCTCGCGATCCTCTGTCGCTGATATAAGGTAACAAAACACGCATAAAATCTGTTGCATTTTCAAATGAAGATAATCCAGGATTTCCTAGACGGAGAGAGAAGTCAGCAATAAAGATAAACCGTATGTAGAGATGAGCTGAACTATGACTCAGTTGTGACCAATGTGAAGTCAATACTAAGAAAATATCTCGTCTCAGACGCAGTAAATGAGACATTACTGTCATTCAGTATCCAATATACATTCATCTACGAACCACTTGTTGATTGTTAGTTCTATCTCAGGGTCGTTGTTGATTATTTGAAGAAAACCTACAAGCAGTAAATGATGCTAATCGAGTGCACAAAAAAGCTATAAGACATAGACGACGCAAGACCAAGATCTGGTTACTCAGTATCTGGTTCCTGATCCCAGTTAAGCATAGTCAAGGTTTAGATATAAAACCGGTCTAAGTCTGTCTTGCTTCTATAGCCGATCTAACATCTTCAGACCAGTCGAAGCTCATTTTAGTTCTATAACCAATCTAACAACTTGAGACCAGTCCAAGCTCATCTTGGTTCTATAACCCGATCTACACAACTGCTCGTCTCTGTAGACCCTAAATCCGCATAGATCTTCTGATTAATTGTTTTCATTTGCCACAAAAGCTTTCAATTTTAGGAATTGATACGACAAGTGAATATATTTGTTGGTTGTTGAATACATCAAACTACGCGTTGTTGAAGTGATATATGCATTAGATGGGTGCCGGTGTATTGAAGGTATACGTGGTGGTCGAGACGATGCAATCAGATGTCTAGAGACTGATGCATCACCCTCCACAATCACGTCTATATCCGTTGAGGATCCGACCGACTTAATGACAATTTGAATCAACCTCTTATATGTCCATTTGTCTCCTCACCCACTATCAGTTCTCACTTACAGCGGTTGAAGTTAGTAACCTCAGATTCTATACCATTGCGCTCATCTTAAGTAAAAACTTTCAATTTATCTAATTGTTTTGCGGGTTTAATCTTGAATTCTAAGTTTGTTTCTTAGATGAATCACAGTCACTACACGGTCGGTCAGTTAATACTGATTGCACCGGTGTGGATATTTACCCAGCTGAAAGCAAGCAGAAGGATACTTTCATCAATTTCACCAGGGATGCATTCATCGACTCTTTCCATACTGGGATTAATTCATCAATATTTCATAAATGTAACTGGTCGTCATTGAAACTCTGACCAAACAACTGTCACGAAACATTTACATGTATCGGTAGTTGAAGTTGCTGACAATGAGTGAGGTGACTATTATTGAGGTACCATATGTTTACATATCTGTGCATGGTGGTTGAAAAGAGATAGTGATATATAAAATGATCACCGCAGTAGAAATGAGATTATTGTTGAATAATCATGATTTATGAAGGGATCAGTTCATTAAATACTGTTTAAATAATAACATAATTCGATTTAAAAGCGTCAAATTGAAAAATATGGTTTGTAGAATACATCGTTTGTATTCATATTGTGTTTATGTATAAATTGCCAAATGAATGTATTTTCAAAAGTAAACAATACTGATAACTAAGATACACTAAACGCAATCATCAGAAACTTCAAGACCGTGTCGACCTTAATGGGATTAATTTTCTATAATCGAGCAGCCTGATAGAAAAGAGATGAAGTTTGATTTATGATCACTGCAGCAGCAGCAGCAGCAGCTAAATTTTATCATCAACGCTTCATTAATATAAAAATAATCAATCAACAAATGATTAAAAATACCAATGGTGATAGAGGTAGATTGAGGGAAAGAGGTGAAGGAGAGAAGTAGAAGCTAGGATATTATACTGAATTCTGTAGAGGTTAAACTGTAATCACTGAAACACTGACGACAAACATAAGCAACATCTGTCAATTTTCCAGACAGTCTTCAAATAAATATCGCGGTCAAGGATACTGTACACATCGACATAAATATCCAGGGCAAAACCCTGTTAAATAAAGTAGGATTTCCCCGCAGAAAATAATGAATATTTTCGAAATAAATAAACGATCAGAAACTTACGTGTTCCGTCGAACCTCGTAGCGATTGTATCGAGGAAATTATTCTGCGGCGCGATAAGTCCCTTCCTGTTGGGCATAATTCTTTATTACTATAGAAACTGTGCATCACGATTAAACATTGTATTCCCGTTTAAAAATCCCTCGTCTTCACCGTCGACAATTCGTTACACGCTTCATACGTATAAACTTAAATATAATCTAAACCTCGTCCTCAGCTGTTGAGCGTCTATCGCAATTTCAATAATCCACTAGATTTTTTCGCATGCGAATGATTTAAAAAAAAATTTAACACGACGTCCGTTTTTGAAAATCGGTTACGATGGATGTTGTCGCAACACGCGTGCCTGTGCTATACTGTCTATCACTGCGATCACATACTACAATAGGATGACTGCGCGTACAGAGCTGCCCTCTGTTAGCGATACCGATAACTAAGATACACGCGTGCGCGTGCATGTATTGATCATGGAGCATCTGTGCGATCACTGATTACAACCAACAATAACTGTACAATCAAATACTGGTAATAACTATAGTAAAATGATAACTACTGATGATCGCTATAGTACAATTCTACGAGCATTTCATGAGGCCACGTCCATAGTCATGGATTTATATAACACCAGGGGAAAACCATCTCAATTCTATAGCCTATCAAACAACTTAGAACTGGTCAAAAGACATAAGGCCACATTTGAACTTAAGTAGTCACCACTGTGCAATTGGGCCCTGGTACTGGTAACTATTTCATTAAAAAGAAGACAAATACCACGATTGAAGAGATGAAATCAAAAAAGTTTATTGAAGTCGCATCAGTCCTTATAACCATCATTAAGTGTAAATAGAGAAATATAGTGAATAAGTAAATACAAAAAGAAAAGCTTATTTCTCTTCAATCGTGGGATTTATCATTTCGCTTTTATCATATTTTTCACAAATTTGTACATTTTTAACTATTTCCACTATAGTGTTAATTATCACTAAAAAAGTGCATTGTCATTTTATTACGAAGATTTATGGATTTGTGACCTAGAAAGAGGACAACAGTAATTACGTGAAGCAATTATCATCATTTCGATAAAATGGTTGTAGGATGTTTAATAAAACTCTCTCAATTTACTTATTGGATAATAAAACTATGAAAACCAATTCATGGAAAGCTATGACAAATCATGTAATCATGCAATACTTTAATTATGATTTTGTAGGATACAAAAAGGCCTCTCATTAGAGCAAGTTTAATAGTCAATAGTTTACAGCAAGCTCCAAAAGAAGACTATTTTATCCCCAAAACTTTTAAGTTGAGGTTCCCTGTACGATCTAGGGACTGGTAGGCAATATTTTTTTGGCTTATTTTTAAAATGAATCAACAAAAATGTTGAAATTAGAGAAATCTGGATGGAACCAGTTTGCAGGACAATTTTTTCAGTCTTACACAAAACGAGTTTCATCACAAAAACAAAAACCAAAATGACAGCAGATTTTAACAGTCAATTTAATGGTAATCATTCTAGATTATTACATTAAACATATGGAATCAGGTTGGGGTTAAATCGAGTATACTGAGATTCAAATTATGATTCGTGTTTGTGTGAAATTGAGGGTTCACTAAGAACATCGTAGGCTGTGGGTTAATTCAGGGTTTACATGTACCGAAATCAGGCAATAACTTTCTATCACGAACGTCTCTTACAGCCGAGTAAAAATATCTTAAAAAATATCAACAAAGTGACATAAAAATGACGGGAAAAAACGATGAATGAACACAGAAGAATCTGACAATAAATTTCACTTTCGTGTCACTCTAACAACAACTGTTGTACAGGTGATCCTTTATTTTGTCACAAGGCAAGTGTCACCATGGAAACTGTATACTGATGACACTTGAAGCAAAAATGACATTGACAGAATTCACTCACGGTCGACTGATTTTCAGGTTTATTGTAAAATCTTGCGCCGTACACGTTTAATGACGTTGTCGCGCAGTCAATTATTCGCGTTACTAACGCGACAATTATCATACGGAGCGCGCGGAGGAAAAAACTATCGAATTTATCGGGGCGCGAGCTCGTGCTCCACGGATCCCCGGAACTACCGAAAAAACAACGCAGCATTTAAGCGTCACACGTAATTATCTATTAGTGCAAATATAGGTTCATTAGCGTCGACCAGCAGACTGAGAACACGCGTCGTCGACAACCGCAGCGCTGATCGTTTTTGGAGCTCCCCGAAGATCAATTCACTGAACAGCAGCGCACTACCAATTAACTACTTATGTAAATAACTTCTATTCTATTAGATAGAATAACACAACAACTCTCTCAGCTCTCTCGTCCGATTATTGTGTTATGTGTTTGTTATTTTTTTTTGTAACTAGAAAAAAGCTCGAAAACCTAATTATACAGCGCTAAAACTTATAAAGTAGAGTGCTAAAACGTTTATTGTATCCTCAATTAACTATTCATAATCTTTGCCAAAAAGTTTTACAGTGAAACTTGCTTCGCTCATTGCAGCTGGGACGATCATTATGTTGGCAACTATCAAAACTTGTATCTAATAAATATAACTGGAAAAATGCAAATTAGGATGAGAAAATACAACTGATTTATACAATGGCGACTTAGGAGCAGGCCTGAGCGAGGTTTTAACACTGGTCAAATTATTGTGTGTGAATTGCAACTGGTTCCTGAAGTGACTCACTTTGCTTTGTTTGAGCATTGTTAAGTATTGAGCTTGTGAATGCGCTCTCTTATTAGGCACGGGCCAAATTTAACTTGGGCCTGATCCGAGCAAATTTCGCGGTGTCCGTCTTGGTGGTGTCCGCGGGTATAGGCAAGCTTGCTTGTAGTGAAAGTGACTGCAGTTGAAGCAGTATATGTCATCGGTTATGTCAATGTTTATCCCTTAAGTGGAAAGTAAATTCATTGCAATTAATATAAAGAGTTTATGTCGGATTGAACACTTGAAAACCGTAATTATACATCCTCCTAATTAACAGTTGTTTACGCAAACTCTTCGTTCTATTACAAAACACAAAATGAAACCCGAAAAAAGATTTTATCAGACATTATCTTATAATTACAGTTTCTACAAACGTTTGCACAGAAAACTCGATTACTTTCTTGATAATCGCGTTCTTTGAAAGAGAAAATCTAATTACGCAAGTTTCAATTTCAAATTTTCAATGAAATGATGACAAAGATATTCATTGTTTATACAGGAATGATAAACGCAGTCACATCCACTGGAGGGATGGGGGTTGTAACACAGTCACATCCACTGGGGGGATGGGGGTTGTAACACAGTCACATCCACTGGGGGGATGGGGGTTGTAACACAGTCACATCCACTGGGGGGATGGGGGTTGTAACACAGTCACATCCACTGGGGGGATGGGGGTTGTAACACAGTCACATCCACTGGCGGGATGGGGGTTGTAACACAGTCACATCCACTGGGGGGATGGGGGTTGTAACACAGTCACATCCACTGGAGGGATGGGGGTTGTAACACAGTCACATCCACTGGCGGGATGGGGGTTGTAACACAGTCACATCCACTGGGGGGATGGGGGTTGTAACACAGTCACATCCACTGGCGGGATGGGGGTTGTAACACAGTCACATCCACTGGCGGGATGGGGGTTGTTACACAGTCACATCCACTGGCGGGATGGGGGTTGTAACACAGTCACATCCACTGGCGGGATGGGGGTTGTAACACAGTCACATCCACTGGCGGGATTGGGGTTGTGGTATATTGAGGACTGCTACGTTTGCACTGTATTTCATTGTTTTCTACAGTTTTAACAGTAGATTTGCCATGCAATGGCAGAGTGGCTCAGCGGTAATGCTCTAGACTGCTGACCCGCAGATCTTGAGTTCAATCCCCACAAATACCATGCACAATATCTTTGATGAAACTGATGAAATTTTTATTAGACTGTTGCTTTTATATCTATTATAAGTTTTCCAAAAAGAATTTTTTATAAGGTTTTTCAGAATACAATTACGCAATGATATTCTACGAATATTCCAAAAATACCCGATACTCAGTAATGATGACTGTGGTAAAAAGCGAAGATTGACAAGGCAGCCCCCTTCCAGCCCGTTGTATTGACGGAGAGGTTTTAACAATCTCAAGTTTCCGGTTAATCACTGCGTTCATCACCTCGTGTGTATATTGCCTAAACTCATTTATACCGAGAAGCAATATGCCGGCCGCAATTCAGACCACGTAATCAAATTTCTTATGTTGATTTCCTCGGTTTATTCTTCCATTTCAATGAAAGCGGTCGCAGTTCGCACGCTTCAAATCACTGTTCATTCAATAAGTGATACGCATCAATACTATTAACAACGGAATCTGAGTGTGGAGCTGGAATCAGAGAGTCATAGAGTCCAGTGAATCCACCATACGCGATGACTTAATCGGATTGCTACAGAACTCTCTCTCTCTCCTCTCTCTCTCTCCTCTCACTGTCAGCACGGATAATAATACCATCACATTTTTGTCCGTCATAAAAATAGAAGATAAAGCAAAAATTATCGCGCGACTGGCAAAAGATGATTACTACTCGAAAAGTAGGAAGTTACGAAATTGAGAAGAGATCAATAGATCCGGAGATAGGAAAAAAAGTAAAGCCGATTAACAACATTAAATAAAGAATTGATTTCTTCAAGTTATAAACCGGACACATTGTGCTTTACCATCTAATCAAACATTAATATATCTGTGAAATTGGTTCTTAGGGAGGGCATGATTATAATTATGGATCTTTTAACCCCCGGGTTGTTGACACAGACAAAGACCAAAACAGAAACATCAGGACCAGGCATGTGCCAAATTTTAGCGAATTAATTCATGTGAATGGTAACTGTTCCTGGAAGTGATTCACCTCACTTGCCACTGCGGCGACGTCTTGATAGTATTTCAATAACAAGTGATTTATCAGACATACATGGGCCAAATTTTACTCACATCTGGTCCGGGCCGAATCATCTCCACGCGATCACAACTACATTCAGAGACATTCAGTTAGATTAATAGATGTTGTAGTAACTGAGTTTGATAATTAGTGGTTTATACTAAATCGTGAATTCAATTGTGAATTCAGCTGCTGTACCATTGGATGCAAGAGATAACATTGACTTTATGCTGGGCTAGTAATTTACAGAATCGATGATGCACATTACTAGTGATCCATCTATTCAGTTTACTGTAATGCTAGTTTAATGAGAACTATAACACTTAGTGTCATCTTACAACGTAGCTTTGTCAACAACTGAGATGATGATAAAATCTTAGTAAAATTAGAATGTATGTATTTGATTTAGGTGTAATGTTTGATATTTGTAGAAAATTTTTAAAGAAATAATAGACTACAATAATTAGCGATTAACCTTAAAAATGAACCGGTGAAAATCAGTCGGATCGATTAATGAACTCTATTTGAACAGGTTTTAAACATGTTCGTTTAATGCATACGTTTGTATGAAATATTCTAATATTCATTCTACATAAAAACATGTTAAACCATTCAATCCCATTCAAATAGAGTTCATCTTTGATTTATTCATTCATGTAGATCCGCTATTATTTGGAAGTACAACTTAAGTTGTTGTTAGAGATCAGAGTCGGGGAAACATTGATATCATGTGCTGTCTGAATAACACGTTTCACTGGGATTTAAACCCAACACTTCTCACTTTTGAGTCAAACACCTTTCATCCACCCTAAACCACACAGACAGGGCGACTTTCAGCGCGTCATTTGTGACAATACTGATTTCCATTACTGAAACAGTGCTGCCATCTATTATTATTGCGATGAAGCTATAAGATACAGCTGTAATTTGAAATGTTTGCTCTTTTTCGATATTTTGCCCAATGCCTGCTAACAATATCGATAAAACACTACGATATTTGAGAATTTGTCAATAACGTATCAATTATTCATTGCAGTCAAACAGAATTTCAATATTTGAGTTGGAGACTGAATGATTACATAAAAAATTCACACAAATTAAAGTGTAATATTGGTTTAACTGAGACTAGCTGTGGTAAATAAACAGTGTCAAATCCTAGAACTTCCTTAATAATATTATACTGGATAAGAGTGTTTAGTTTATTTTTCTATAATTAAAATGCTATCGAAACAATGCTGTGGTAAGTCATTTCCAGAAACTTGGACCCGGGCCCAGTCTGAGATTTTTGGTCAAGCCAAATTCGACTCGTGTTGAACAGGCATATGCTCATTTGGCACCAGTACGAGTGGCTCGGTACAAATTTGGTCCTGATCGATAACACAAATAAGATTGAGGATTTGGAGTCTTAATTCACGGGGGTCCTACATACAGATTTTGCGCACAGGCAGTTTTTATATGAATATTGCATACCGCTGAGGGCTGTCAATGCTGAAATAATTAAATGATGATTTTGCGGCTATTTCATTGTCTATCTCACAACATCACAAGTTCAGGAACAAGTAAATACAGATGGAGAGAGGGAGAGGGGGAGAGCGAGAGGGGAGAGGGAGGGGAGGGGAGAGCGAGAGGGGAGAGGGAGGGGAGGGGAAAGGAGAGGGGAAAGGGGAGGGGAGAGAGGAGGTAGAGAGAGAGGGAGAGGGGAGAGGGGAGGGTAGGGGAAGGGAGGGGAGAGAGGAGGTAGAGAGAGAGGGAGAGGGGAGAGGGGGAGGCTACCACACACTCATTCTATGACTCAATGAATTAGATCATTTTACTAATAAACTGCAGCTCAATCCCAGATCTTTTTCCCGTCGATTTACTCAAAGATTCTGTGAATACAGCACCAGTTGGCCGTAGTGAGTAGCAAGAAAATTCTAAAACAAGCGCCGAGTTTTCTCGAAATAGAAATGGAAATTAATTGTCTAGACTTCTATAAGCCACACTTATAGCTTAGGCTCCCTTCAACCAGAGCTCAGACATATACAGAGCCTAAAATCATTATTCCTTTACCCTAACACGTTGTGGGCCTCCTTAGAAATCGGTAAAATAAGAAGCCTAATAGCAGCATCAGTTCGCCATTGAAAAAAAAAAAGTTTCTTCGTACACCCTTAATTTGTTGGTTTATTCATGATCAGAGCATGTTCAATACAGGAACCTGACAAGTGCAAATGTCATCATCTGTCAGGTGAACAAATTTCATACACTTGTTTTTGATGCAGAACCCACTTTATAAATCTTGTAGTAAATCCAAAGTACAGACCTGACTAACCGGTAATTCTATTTTGCAGTAGTTTTCATCAATCACTAAATAAGAGTAATCTTACATGGAAACTAGTAATTTCATTAACAATTATCTAGAAACGATTCTTATTTTGAAAATATTTTGTAGATTGAGGGAAAAATTGAGGTCTAAAAAGAGATGTACGCCCTCAAATAGTAGCGTTAGGTCTGTTGATGCTGCTCTCGAATAGTAGTGGTAATCAGTACAGACAAACTGACCAATATTCTATTGTCGAAGGACATTTGGTTGTTTTTATAGGAATCTATGTGTTGTATATACTGATACTGATGAGACCAAAACAACTCGATCAATCACAAAACGTTTCAGCAAAACAATCGCGTACATATTTATTGAAACGCAGAAAGTGTAAGACTATCAAGTTGTTTTGCGAAAGCGGATTAACAATCACTGGTCGGCGCTGTAACACAATCGGTTTATACGGACAAACAATGCATTCTAATGACGCCAGTTTCACTCGATTTGTCGACGATCGAATCGGAAAGAAGATTAGGAATTACCGAGAATGAATACAATTACACGGAATAAAGCTGAATCTTAGAGAAAATCCGGAGACCCTCGCGCGCAATACGAGTAGATGCTTTCTTTATATTCGAAATCAGCACCAAGTGTTCAATGATGTCCTCTATACAGTCACCCTGTAACGACTGCATTAAATTCCAAACAACTTCAACGTTATTTATCTAATTTCGTTGATTTTTTCTACGAATAACTGATTTCTAGCAATAAAGAAAACGCGAAGCAGCAGCAGCAGCAGCAGCAGCAGCAGAGCAGCAGCAGCAGCGTTCACCTTAAAAAAATACAGCCATTTTCAATTGAAAACGGCTGCGAACGTGAGTGAATACATGATATAGTTCACTACAGGTAGTGAGGTTGTGAATCCGTATCAATGAGTTTTGTGATGAGCGAATAGATCTCTTCAGCTTCGCTGATGCTTCTATTTCGGAATTCTTTGATCCGATTGATACGCTATATACGAATCAGAAAGCCCTATCAAAATGCCATAAACCATAACTTTTGATGCGTAGAATAAGAAAAACGCTAAAAAAAGCGACGTAAACTCAGCGATCGTATTCGCGATATCGTTTCCGCGATCGATTAAAAGTCAATAAAGTATTGTTTAATGATCGACAATCTGTAATAGATTAATAACAGATTGATAATAACCGGATAACTATTAGTTCGAACTGATGGTACGCGTTCTATGAATCGAATGATGCTTCAAATGTTATTCTAAGAACTATTGGAGATTTATCAAGCGCGAGACGAGAGAGAGGAAAGGAGAGTGGGGAAGATTGAGGAAGAGGGGTGAGATGGAGATAAAAGGGAAGGGAGTGGAGCTAGACGGAAATTGAGGGAAGAGGTCGCGAAGAGAAGGGAGAGGAGTATGAGGGTGATTGAGGGAGAGGGGTATGAGGGTGATTGAGGGAGAGGGGTATGGAAGAGATTGAGATGAGGGTGATTGAGGGAGAGGGGTATGAGGGTGATTGAGGGAGAGGGGTATGGAAGAGATTGAGATGAGGGTGATTGAGGGAGAGGGGTATGAGGGTGATTGAGGGAGAGGGGTATGGAAGATGGAAGAGATTGAGATGAGGGTGATTGAGGGAGAGGGGTATGAGGGTGATTGAGGGAGAGGGGTAAGAAGGAGAACTACTTGCTGTTGATTGAAGAATTCCTCAAAGACAGTATTTGAGGAAGCAATCATCAAATATCCTTCAAGTATTTCAGGTCAATATTCTATACGACCGAGACGACTCGATTGCGCTAAGTAAGAACGTGGCAGTGATGCATTACTGTCGTTCAGAACCACATTATCCCGGGATCAGACGTGTATCAGGTTTTGCTGTCCTGGATCCGGGTTCACAGTCCGGGTTCAGAAACCGGTTTTTTTTCAGTAAGGTCACAATTAATCATTTTCACGTCACCGATATTCGACAATAATTGATCCGTCTGCGACGACGCAAGAAATACGGATGAAGCCACAATTTTCTCTCCCTCCTCCCTCCCTCCCTCCCCTCCCCTCCCCCTCTCATACCGCTACATCACCACTCATACAGCTAACATCATCGTCATTATAACGACAAAATTCCATGAAAAATGACCACTAACTCCACGCAGCAGCGGCAGCAACAGCAGCTGCGTAGAAATACTGGCTTATTATTCGTTCAAAGGAATCACCAGCAACTTTGAAGGGGGTTTAGATTCGTGGCAGTATCACTGGCATCATCGAGGATTTCAGGTAAGAAGTCTGGGAGTTCTTTTTAAGAGTGATTTTTAAAAGTTCTCCCATCATCCGAGAATGATAATAGCAGTTGTTTACAAAAATCCTAGTACTCAAAACCAAAAACCAAAATGATGTACAACGAAATGATTCAAGCAGTTTGTTCACAGCAATCCACTGCCCCCTTCCAACATCCCCACCCCGCCCCCGACCCCTTCCACCATCCCCACCCCGCCCCCTCCCACCATCCCTGGGTGACTAACAGCAATAACAGGATATGAAGCCAAGCGCCCCTTGGAAAATCACCCTTGAAACGATAACCGTGCATAAAAAACGCGTTGTAATATATAAGGAAATGAGGTTATATAATGAGTAAGAAATGGCTGTCAGTAAATCACAAATGATGCTATCGCATGCGCATTACGTTATTTTCCTTTAAACAACGCAAATAAAATCTGATGGACACAGACATCTGTAATGAAACATTATTAGTTCTCTCGTAGTTCGGTATCACACGTGAATCACCGGGCATCTGAACGACGACGAGCGCAACGAATAAAACTTTATTATTTCTGTCGCGCGATAACGCTAATCTCAGATCCTCTATAATCCCGTTTAGCGACTTCATCGAGAATTGAAGCTTTTAAGTTGGAAAAAATCTTTCCGATTACAGAACTGGCTCATAGCATAGAGGTACATTAAACTCCCCCCACCTCCACAGGGCATCCAAATTTCATTTACATTTTCCACCCATTAGAAAATATGCATTAGAACGTTGAAGAGTGGCAGCAGAGTGGCAGTAGTCGCAGAGTGGCAGTAGTCGCAGTGTACATATATGAATAAACAGCTGAATAAATCAAATAACGAATAGATTTAATCACGAGCGCAAACTGAACCAAATTCAAACTCATTCATGTGAAGTTATTTATACAGAATATACCGTGCAAATAATTTCGCTGATAGGAAAGGGAGAGGAAGGGGAGAGGGAGTGGGGAGAGGGAGTCTGGAGGCAAGAGGGGGGAGGGAGAGAAACTGATTCAACTAAGTGAAACAGTTTTTACAGTCATATCAGTGTAAGATGATGAATTATGAATATGTTGGGCAGAGAAAGAATTCTTGATATTAAATTTCACATAATCTGATATCATATCGTTATTTTGCTTCGAGGAATTTGATCGAAGAGTTGCATTCGCTAATTATCAGTTGAAACTAAACGCCTTCGATGGATTACGGGGAATAGACACCGATAACATGTCATCTATAACCTATCACATGTCACTTCGAAAATATCTCATCGTTAGAAAAGAACGTCAGAAATTCTGATCTCACTCACGGAGAAGTCATCTATGTATTCAGAGAGTGTTTCTAATAAGGTGTAAATCAGATGAAGGTCACAATACAGTCGACGAAGGTCATTTCAGCCACATTCGCACTACATCATTTAGAACGTTCCAAATATAGTCCGGTACCAATTTAAAATGGACAACATAAGTGTTCACACCTGTGAATCCGTTCTTAACTAGTACGTTCCATTTTAGAACTATTAACTTTAGACTGACGAAGAGATCTGACTATTTCTCTGTGCGTGAATAGCAACTTTACTTAAATTTCGTCAGTTTTGCGTCTAGCTGGACCAGCTTTAACGACATGTTTTGCGAAGGCATAGCATTCAGATTGGTCCATTCTAAATTGGTCCGTCCGCGAAACAAGTCAAATTAGAGAGGACTAACTAGTGAAACCTCCTCGTATAATGTTGTATCGTCAGTAGTGATTGAGGTTGATGCGTTTTACCGGAGTAAACACGTCGTCTTAGTGTCACTGTTTATACTTCAATAACTGATTTACAACGCTTTTAGAAAACTAGACAAATACCGAAGATTATCAACAAACGTGTCACGGATCAAAATCGGAATCATCCGATTCGGCGAAGAGAGAAATCCTCGTGGACCGTTGGATCACGTTCCAAAAAAATAAGAAGGAAGAATTGTGTCACAATCACACGAAGCAAGGACCAAATTAGACTCGGGTTTGGTCCGGACCATATTCTCTGCACGTGATCACAGCTCTATCTATACGTCGAAAGTTATAAAAAGAACAAAGGATTGTTATATCGTCAATTTCATCGACGATTTCTTATCATTTTCGCGGGGCATAAATTCAATTTACGGACGCGATATGCGGATATGTAGGACGAGCCTAACAAATCCCTGTAATCCGCATTGACATCTTCATTTGTCGTTACCAATTTGTATTCCACATCCTGCAAGAAACGGCGAAACCAAGGAGAACGCACAAAACATTTCCATTAGCAAATCTTATAATGCGGCAAACATGCGCGCAGGAAATGATCGGAATTTTTACGGTTACATGAAAACAAAATCTCAGCGGTGCGGGAGCTCACAATGTGCACCACCGCTGCTGCTGCTGCTGCTGCTGCTGCTGCTGCTGCTGCTGCTAGCCTTGTGTCATTAAAACAGTCGAAAAGATTATGAACATTTACCTGACTACAGACCTGGTAATTCAGGTGAGGATAGGACAGAGGAACCTGGGAAGTCAGGGACAGTAAAGGAACCCGGGAATATAACAGCATCACTAGGTGAAAGAGCATTCAGTAGTGAACAATAATATAAAACAAGCGTGCCTGGAACATATGTAGAAAAAGTCAAAAGATTTATTTGAAAACTTACATATTTCTATTACATCGAGCATAACTGATATTTCATCCATCTAGTTGTACCAAGCATTCTATCTGGGATCTTAACTCATCGATGAAACTGATGACAAATGTTTAAAATCAAAGAAATGAGGAATTGTTTCTTTTTGTTGTTCAACAAACAGAAAAGAAACAGCTTGAAAACAATTGATTTTTTTCAGACATCTCAAAGAAATGTTTGAGCTGCGAGAGACGGCTGACTGGCGCAACGATGTTTAAAACAGCTGCGAATCCAGGGGTTGCATGACATTTACACGACCTCAAAATGCCCCATTCATATACAGGGGCTTCGTGAATGAAAGGTACATTGTCATGCTATCATAATCTGAAAAGGGTTCTTTCTGTTTGCTGAAAATTCTGGAGAAGTTTTTTCTTTTCAAAAGGGCCTCAAATGCCCTAATCTCAAAATTGCCCGAAGAATTTGGTAAAACCCTTAGATCTCGCCCCTTGATGGATCCGCCCTGACTAAACAATTATCAAAATCAATAATAGTAAAAATATAGATATTTCTGTTGCCGAATGCAAATTATTTCCATGACTTTGTTTCTAATTATAAAATTCTAAATAATCTAAAATCAATCACCGTTCTCATTTCGACATCCCACACGAGATGGTGTAATATAGATAATCATCAGAAATCAATAATAAACAGTCACAACGCCGATAGCAAAACCTGGCTTTCAATCACATATCATTGTAAGTAAATTCAGTTTATCAATCAATACAAAGAAAGAAGAAACCTTGACGCGATCAAAACGTTACATCGATTTGACATATAAACCAAAACTACAGCTAAAAATGAGAATGCCAACAGTTCAATAACTATTCAACAAAAATATCCAGCAACTTTTCCGCGCGTGATGCTTCCATCGGACACCGGTTGGTAACTAATCCAAATTATTGATCGCGGTACCGAGCGCCGTGTTCAACGATCAGCTACTAGAAAAAACCAGCCGTCATCAGCATTTTTAATGAACAGCTCGCGCCTCGCAAAATAGTGAAAATATCTATATATATATATACGAGTGAAAAGTATCCGTTTCACTTTGAAGATGACAATTTAATGGGTTGAGAAAAAATCTGATAGATCTGCAAAGTGTACGCTTTTAAAGAGTAAGATATATATATATATATATATATATATATATATATATATATATATATATATATATATATATATATGTCTTCATTACTAAAACCTTCTGAATACAGATTTGAAACAGATCCAGGTTCTGATGAAACATCTAGTCAAGTGAAACTGGGTCATCTACACCGGTGTTAGACTTCTGGACCCTTAAATCTGGCTCCGGGGTTAAAACATTCGTAATTAACTAATTCAACTATGGAACAGGGTCCAGAAAACTGTTTATCTTAATCCCCTCAAAATAGACTCCAATTTCATTCGACGTCAAGGTAATAGAAATGCTGAATGTTATAGCAACCGTTCACAAAAATAACTATTTTTCTGCATAGTTGAAATAAGCGACTAAGATAAAAAGATAATGATTTAGAGATTTTCCGTGATCGAGCGACTGATAAAACCAAATACGTGTTAAACTGAATCGAATAAACACAGTTTCAATATCGACAACTGAAAAACATTCATCGGCATCAAATTGACCAGTAAAATAACACTGAGTACTGAATACAGCATTGATCAATAAAACCATCAATCGTCTGAACACCTAATTCATCCCCACCCTCTCATCTATACCTCTTCTCTTTCCTCTAATCTATACCTCTACCTCTTCTCTTTCCTCTAATCTATACCTCTCCTCGTACCTCTCACCTATACCTCTACTCTTTCATCTCCTCTATCTCTATCTCTTTCCCTTTGCCTACTCCCTCTGCTCCCTCTCTATACCTCTCCCTCTCTCTGCTCCCTCTCCCCTCTTCCTCTTTACCTCCCTCTCTCCACTCCTCTATACCACTTCCTCTCACTGTTCCCTCCCTCCTCTCCCTCCTCCTCTCTCCTCTCCCTATTCCCTCTCCCCTCTCTCCTCTCCCTCCTCCTCTCTCTACTCTCTCTCATCCTATATTGACTCCTCATTGATTATGATATTATTTTCAAATGATAAATCATTAAATACTGAATAGTAAATTGTTCTGTCATATATCTAATACAGTTATGTGTATAGTAGAAATTATCAATACACCGCTCTGTAGATCTGCTATTGGTTGCTTTTTTCAAACAGCCACAAAAAAATGTCTTTTAATAAACATTACCCAGGGCCTATAGTTTGCACTAAAGCGCACCGACATACCCTTACAGTACCCAGCCCAGCTGTTCGTATATCATCATTAAATCAATTAGTCGACATTTTCATTAAATTATTGAAACGCAACAGAATGAGACTCAAATTTGATCTAGAAAGAGTTCAATTAATGTGAAATCTACAGAGTGTGATATAGTTTAGAAGTAATATATCAGCTGAGATGTGGAGAATGCACCTGTTACACTGGGAACTGTCAAGAGTCTTCACAATATAATAGAGTGTGTGAGAGAGAGAGTGAGAGAGAGAGGGGGTATCGATCAATCTAACAGTGAAAACATATGTCTTTGTGATCAATTTATTTCCTATATCGGCATCGAAACTGCTGTTCTATTCTATAGTGATGTAATATTTCAGAATCGGCACCAAAAAAAACGACATCAAATTATTGTAAATATTGCGTGTAACACAAACTCGTAACGATTCTACGGATGAAACCATGAAACTGATCGCTACATCAATTCCATAAATTATTCATTTATAGAAAGTAAACTATTCATATCAGTCTCACGTTTCAGTATGCCTTGGAAAATCTTCAATTCTTTTGAAAGATAGGATAAATTCCGATTGAAATTCGGTGGTTTCCGTAGAGTGACTGCCTATTTCAGAATTGAAGAAAAAACCTACGATCAATAGAGAAACACCATTAGAGAAGTTTGACGTTTTTACCTCAAATTCTGATATGATTTAAGTTGAAACTACCATTTTAGTTTTTCTTTTATTTGTGGTTTTTTTCTTTTATTCACGTTCTGAATACCTGAATAGGAGAAGCACTTTTATAAAAATCTAGATTGAAGAAAGAGTTTATGGCAAAATACTTTCAATCATAAATGAAAAAAACTTGCGTTTGAAGGCCAACACTTTTCCTTTCGAAGCTTGATATAAATAGAATATATATATATATATATATATAATATATATATATATATATATATATATATATATATATATATATATATATTAATAAGAGAAAAACATCGATATCTAATATAGGTAGCAGAAACGACAAAGTACTTCGCAAAATGCACAATACCACAAACAGTGACATTTCAACACATGAAAAGCAAATGTGATTGATGTGAACATAATACTGAAAACATGCATCTAAAAATATACTTATGCCGCATATAAATAGAATATGTCAACTATATGTATATAAATAAAACCAGTAGCAATCAAGATCATATGAAATATTTCCTTATTAATTATCACTATTCAGGTAGATATGAATATGTCATTACCATTTGTTTGCCCGTTAAATCGAAGTGCCAAGGAGGAGAGGAGAGGCACGGTAAGAGGAAGGGAGTCAGAGCAGAGAGAAAATAATTAAGTCTTATCTGATCTTTATTGTTAAGAAAGTGAGAAGAGTTATTTTTTTGTCGAATCAATGCCGGCGTGTCAATTTATTAATCTGTCAATTGTCCGCGCTTGAGAACGAATTCATAAACCATTACTAACTTCCAGCGAGAAACTCTTGACAGACGAGAGTCTAAATGAAAACAGCCTGGCAAAGAACGATAGTTTTATAAATGAGCTGGTTGGCTGTCTTACCGCGATGATTGACCACGCAATGAGGAAAGTATCTGACCGCGACTACAACAACTAGTGTGACCTAATCTATCACACTTAGCGGGCCTGTCACCAAAAATGTAGCCGAGAAAATCTGAGCAAGTCCCCAGAGAAAGTCGAGTAATCTCGCATTGTCGGCAAATTTGGATTAATAATTAAAACAAAGCCCACAGCTACTAATGCAAGCGCTAATCTGATATTTATGCTGCGAGATAGAAGTAAATTTCAGTCACGTCAAAGGAAATATCAATCAAATGGATCTAAAGAGTCTACAATCAAAGATTGATCACCGCATTCACAGGTTACCAAATAGCATGGCGGATAATTAAAAACAAACTATTCAGCAAAAATTCAAAATTCAAGGTTTTCAAAGTAGTGAAAGCTCAGAGGCCAGTTCCATAGTCAAGACTTAAATCCTTAAGTGATCTTCAATCTTAAGACTGGTCTTCAAATAGCTAGATCGACTATCGAACTAAGTTGGTCTTCCACCAGTCCTAAGTTACCCGCCCCAGGACACAGTTTCACAAGTATCAGTAAATTTGACTCTAAAATCTATCTTGTTTATTTTCGATGTTTTTAACTCTATAGTCAAATATCTAACGAGAACTATGAACAAAGATATTGATTTTTAGTTTCAAATATCTAAGAATGAAAACCACAGACACAGAAAGTAAGTGACAGTAAACTAGAAGAAGCCACATATATATCTATCTAATCATAGAGTAGCAGAGGAATAAAGACGTAGTTCACTGCATCTCAGATGGAAATAAAGAAGAGCTCAGACAGTCCGGGGCCACTAGTAGTAGTCATCCAATAGAAAAACATCAAAGTCGCCCAATCAATAATTAGATCCATCTCAGACACGATGGGTCAATTTTCTCCACTTCCTAATTATCTTAGACATCGGTTTTCTAGGAAGAGCTGCCACTGCTGCACAATGAGTGGGTATGAAAGAGTGAAAATTATCACCTCACGGCATACCACGGGGTCTACCACCTGACTGTATACCAATACCACAGGGTCTACCACCTGACTGTACTAATACCAATACCAATACCACAGGGTCTACCACCTGACTGTATACCACAGGGTCTACCACCTGACTGTACCAATACCACGGGGTCTACCACCTGACTGTACCAATACCAATACCAATACCACAGGTTCTACCACCTCAATGAATACCAATACCACAGGGTCTACCACCTGACTGTACCAATACCACAGGGTCTACCACCTGACTGTACCAATACCACGGGGTCTACCACCTGACTGTACCAATACCACGGGGTCTACCACCTCAATGTATACCAATACCACAGGGTCTACCACCTCAATGAATACCAATACCACAGGGTCTACCACCTGACTGTACCAATACCAATACCAATACCACAGGTTCTACCACCTCAATGAATACCACACCTAGATCTCCAGTTAATATTTTAATTAATGAACAATCTTGATGCATAGTTTACAGTTCAGCACCAGAAGAGTAGATTCGAATATAGGCATCTAGAAAGCGTAGAATTAATTACATTCACAGGAGTAGGAATGAGGGAACTGAGGGAGTAGGAATGAGGGAATGGAGGGAGTAGGAATGAGGGAACTGAGGGAGTAGGAATGAGGGAATGGAGGGAGTAAGGAGGGAATGGAGGGAGTAGGAAGGAGGGAATGGAGGGAGTAGGAAGGAGGGAATGGAGGGAGTAGGAAGGAGGGAATGGAGGGAGTAGGAATGAGGGAACTGAGGGAGTAGGAATGAGGGAATTGAGGGAGTAAGGAGGGAATGGAGGGAGTAGGAAGGAGGGAATGGAGGGAGTAGGAATGAGGGAACTGAGGGAGTAGGAATGAGGGAACTGAGGGAGTAGGAATGAGGGAATGGAGGGAGTAGGAATGAGGGAATGGAGGGAGTAGGAATGAGGGAATGGAGGGAGTAGGAATGAGGGAACTGAGGGAGTAGGAATGAGGGAATGGAGGGAGTAGGAATGAGGGAATGGAGGGAGTAGGAATGAGGGAATGGAGGGAGTAGGAATGAGGGAATGGAGGGAGTAGGAATGAGGGAATGGAGGGAGTAGGAATGAGGGAACTGAGGGAGTAGGAATGAGGGAATGGAGGGAGTAAGGAGGGAATGGAGGGAGTAGGAAGGAGGGAATGGAGGGAGTAGTAATGAGGGAACTGAGGGAGTAGGAATGAGGGAACTGAGGGAGTAGGAAGGAGGGAATGGAGGGAGTAGGAAGGAGGGAATGGAGGGAGTAGGAAGGAGGGAATGGAGGGAGTAGGAAGGAGGAAACTGAGGGAGTAGGAAGGAGGGAATGGAGGGAGTAGGAAGGAGGGAATGGAGGGAGTAGGAAGGAGGGAATGGAGGGAGTAGGAAGAAGGGAACTGAGTTCATTCATTCACTTTATCTCTCAATCAGATAAAAATAGATAATAAGAAAAAAAACCTCATCAGAATGAAACAAGCATCAATGAAGCAAAACAACATCGGATGCAATTAATGATTATCCAGCTCTGCATCCCTCTGTGAAATTATTCATGCATGACTACTAACGATGGACAACTGATGGGGAGGCAATCATCATAACAACCTCTACGTATCAATAATCAATAAATGCTATCTGTATTCTATAAATAGCGATTGATTCTTCTAAAAAAAGACATTTTTCTATGAGGTTCGCGTACGTGTTGGACCGGTATTATTTCGAGACTTTTCCACTATAATTAACGGAACAATCTCGCGCTTACGCCGGTATGAGAGTAGACTAGCGTGAAACGAGTTTTATCCGATGACACCAGTAGCAATTTCGCCCGGCGACGAAAATTACTGGTGTCAAAAAGGTAATTACAGCAGTCGTCATATCCTCGAAACGAATATCGATTTGTTAATCTCAAGTTTCATAGTTATACGCGAAATTGATGGCCATCGAGACAAAAGATGCAGATTTCATCATCATTCACCGAGATGAAATGGCCCATCAGTTGAGAGTTGCTAGTTAAATGTTTATCAAGTGTTCAGTCAACTGTACATCGGCAACTAACGTAGAAAAATACAACATTATCCGAGGATCAGACAATGCCGTTAAAACTCTTCTTATCTGTTATTGTTGTATAAGAGAAAGGCATATTTCAACATCGCTGTAAGTCAGGGTCACGAAGCCTCCCTCGTAATACAATCGCAGTATTCATCATGAACCTCATTCAACGGTATTCAAATATTAACCACGAGTTGAATGCAATATTATCATCGAGTAAATAACATTCATTCTATTAACAATATTAGAACTATTGGCTGATAGAAATACTTTTACAATTTTACATCAGTCAGAAAATACAATTGCTTTAATAATTGACCACTTCTCCATGTTTGCATAATGCAGATGGGAGCTGAAAATAAGCAATATTTTGCGTATATGCTTAATAAACAGACCCCAGAAATAAGCATTATTGACTTAACGTAAAAATGCTCAAGAATATTAACTATTTGATGAATATCACTGGTTCTTAATAAGCATCACTTTTCAATGAAAGATGATTAGATCAGGATGAACTCTGTGTCTAATATTTGACAGAGTTAAGCCACTTATCTTCTTAGCACCGTCCGATAATGAAGAACCAGAAATTAATTTTTTTCTGTTCAGGTCAAATACAGGTGACTGAGACTGAGCAGACAATCCTGTCAATTTCATACATTCATCTCCGATACACTGAATCATGTTAAACTAACTAAACTAATTATTGTCATTTCGTAATAAAATCTAACTATCAATTCTAAAGGTTTCCATTGCAATTTTTAATGTCGATAATTATTCTTACTAAAAAAGTCTTGAAAAAATAATAACAAAACCAATTTATAAATTTTGTCCCGAATCACTTATTGTTGAAATCTAGGAAAAAATTCAAAATATAGAATAATCATATAACTTAAGTTGTCACTGTTTTTTAGTCCCAATTTATATTTTCTAAGTGTAAATCTTGTCAAGTTACGACATTGAGCAAGTTTCACTGTATTCCAACAATACACATTTCTTTAAAAGAAAGTTGAAAATTAACTGAGATGAATTTTAGATAAGTTTTTCAAAACTTACGAGTTCCATCGAAGCGTGTGGCAATCGTGTCCAAAAATGTATTCTGAGGAGCTGTTAATCCTTTTCTGTTCGGCATTGTCACGTTATCGCATCGGCATTTCTAATTACGTATCATAGACTGATTGGAAATAATCCACCATCGCTTCAGCCGCTGCAGAGCACATGTTTCATTTACTGTAAATATAAAACAGAAAACGCACCGATTTCTAACGACTGGCAAACAGTACAACAGAGACATCTGCTGGTAAACGGGAGAACTAAACTCATCGATCATAATCGATCATTCGAAGAAAGAAACTCGGCAACAGATTGAACTTAAACACATCAGAAATAAATCTTCAGTTTGCCTTGGATCGATTTCAACCGAGACATAAATTTTATCAAACTCATCTTAGAAAATCAGAAAAATATCTATCAATAAATAGTGTGTAGACTTCGGTTAATCCGAATCATATTAATCCGGTTTACTAGTAATCCGGATTAACCATTACCTGTATGTTTCAATTACTTACATTTATCTGTCTACTGTATTATTTGAAATTGTTCATACATAGCTTTGAAAAATAATCTGGACCAGGTTCCAATTCATCAGTTCATTTTCAATCAGGGCGACCACTTTTTTCATTGCTGAATTCCCCGAGTTTTCTGCGTTACAGGGCTATATTTCCTGTATCGTTATATGTTGAGGGCATAGCAAATGTTTTCTACAAGAAAAAGGACAGACTAATCAAAATGCCACATACTGCAACTAATCATTTGACATCGTACAAACGTTGATCAAATTTCCAGAGATTTTTCAGGATTTTCCCAATTCCATATTTTTTTCCAGGTTTTCCAGGTCAGTTGTCTCTCAGATGATCCTGCAATTTAAATAATTCCATTATATCTAAACATTAATTTTCACCAACTTTTTATTGCAATTGAAAATATAGAACTCAAAACTGTTAAAAAACCGCAGTAAATTAGAACGGCATTTCGATCGATAAATGTGAAAAATATTCCCAAAGAGCGAATTCATATTTGCAGCAAAGCTTCGGGGCTCGCGAAGAAAGATCTAATTTAGGGATGAAATTTAACAGAGTTTGTGCATGAGATTGAGGAATAAAACGTCTCGCTGTCATTCTGTTAACCTGCTACTAGCACAAAAACAACATAAAACCAGCTGTTGTACGAATATACGGCATTTATTTATCATCGAAGCCTTAAAGGCTGTCTTCGAGAAGATATTTCAAATTCATATCAAACGCAACTTAGACAAGAATATTTGCATAAATGAATAACGAAAAAAAAAATGGTTATTTCTTCTGCAGATGTTGTTGATGCAGTTCATATTGATTCGGCAAATCATTCACATTTTCAGCTGTCACCAAATAATGCTTTCATATTTCCTGACACTTTCGTGAAATAAATCATGTATCACGCAAGGCACAGGAGATTCAACCGAATTTAAAAACTAATCGAAAATAAAAATCACAATTGTGTCAAGGAGTCGGGAGAAAGTGATTAAAAAATAAACCTATTGTGGTCGAGATCGCAGTTGTTTTTTGCGAAATAAATCATACAACAAGCGATTCACAAGATTCGTAATTCAAACAAAAAAAATTCTAAAAAACGAATTTGGTGGCAATTCTTTGATAAGTAGGAATATTCAATCCATGGTTATGAATCCAAAATTCCCAAGTTATCCCAAGTATCTCATGGATAAAATTCCCAAATGGAAGGGGCCGTCATAAAAATGAATAGATACCAACATAATACATGGATGTCTACATTTTGATAAAGATGATTTTTAAAGAAAAATTACGACACAGAAATATCACAGCATCACAAGTTTATCACAGTTTCAGTGGGAACTGTTGAAATCAAGCCTTGTTTGATCAAAGATAAATTGAAAATCATATCAAAAATTTGTTTTTGTTGAATTTGACGATCGATCAATTTTAATTTAATTTCAACGATTTTTTGAGGAATCAGTAATAATTTTCAGCAGATGACAATAAAATAACGTAAAGATAATCTGAAAATGATTTATAGGATTCTAGAACATGAAGAAATCAGTTGATTTTAATGATATTTCGATCGGTGACCCGAGGGAAAGGCGTCTGCAGCCACCATTCGGTTCATATCACGCAATTTTTCCATCATTCTCGTCTCCCGCTAATTTTTTGTGACAATATCAGCGTTTCTTTGCATCGCGCAGCGCAGGAACACTTCTCCGTGAAACTACGACGATGATGACACACGGGCGATGTCTGCAACGCTGCTGCGTACTGGAGACAGTTACCATAGCAACACAACAACCGCGATCAGTGGAAGTACCGTGTGACTGCACGTCCAACAGGTGCTTTAAAACTAAAACCAAAACACTTAAAAATTACTTGTTTTTTTAAGAAAAAAGATTCAAGATTTGAACATACCAGTGGTAGAATCCTGATGCGTTATAACCAGACACATATCGAGGGGGTTTTGTGGGCTGTGTACAAGACCGTCATATGTTTTGATTTGCCCTTGTCTCATTATATGAAATCTTATGATCTTATCTTATTAATTGTAAGGATGAGAACAGGTTTTCCAGTTGGTAACACCATAATGAATGCATCAAATGAATTCTAAAATATGACACCTCAATCTCTAATATACCTCCAAATATGTCTTTTCAATCATCAAAAATGACCTTCAAAAGTAGTCCATAGATCAGTCCCTGGTAACTGCTGTATTTCAGGAAAAATAGTTTTTTCCGCATAATAAATTTTGGTAAAATTCACTAATATGAGCAAGGATTAGTTGATTCTATTTGATGAATCATCCCTAACTTTTTCATTTGTGACAATCAAAAATTGAATTATAATCCATTTAGACATAATTTGTAGATCATGAACATTCTTTCACAGGCCCCAGAAATGTGCACCATATCTTCATTCATAATAATCATTTTTGTAGTTTTTAACGCAAAGAAATGATCTCATTTTATGCCTCTCTCACTTTTCCCATTTATCCTAACATAATTAACCAATATTCAAAATAAAATATTACCCTACATATAAAGCAACTCATTATTCTAATAGTAGGATATAATAGAATGATAACCACACTCAAACGTGGTGAACGGATAATAAGATAAAAACCCACTATCTACGGATTAAAAGAATTTAAAAACAAGAATTTATTTATTCGCACACACACCTGACGATGATCTCTAGGGTGAGATCGAAACGTCATGTATTCTATATATTTTAGATTGAATAAATAAATTCTTGTTTTTAAATTCTTTTAATCTGTAGATAGTGGGTTTTTTCTTCGGATATAATGATTATTATAGATGATCAAATTTCAAATGAATGATTACGGTGATACTGACGAGATATTGCTTAAAGCTGCAAACCAAGCCACAAATAAATTACCACTACTTAAAAGCAATAAAGTACCAGTTCTCCTCAGGCTCCAGAAATTTATGGATACACTAATAATGCAGCAAGAGCTGCTGCCATAGATTGAAAAAAAATCAGCAAATTACTCGAAGGCACAAAGAATATATCCAACTACTAATAACTTCTGATGTCGAGCTGTGGCAAAAAATCTCAAAATATTCAAAATAAGCTCAACTCGGTTAGGGCTAATATCTAATGATCTAAAAGTCTTTTAATCTTCTGAATCTAAAAATTACCTGAAAATATCTAACGATTTTCTATGGGAATTTATCAATAATTTTTCTTAACTAAAATTTTTTGCTGCCATGATTCTCCAAAAGTAGTAATCAACTTAACCATTACAAATTTTCAAGAACATATGATTGAGAAGGGAGACATATAGTGGTTTCACTGGGAGATGGCAATGCACGTTCATTGATGGGATGAATTAGGGATTTATCCAGTGACATTGAGAAACTTATTTCCGATGTGTAAACTGTCGTACATAAGGATTATGACTGAGCTATATCGCAGATGAATTGACTCGCAACGCAAGAATCTGAAGAGTGATCTAGACAGCATCATAGCAACCAGTAAATCTATCCTTTGTCATATCAAAATCAGCTTCAAAATATAAGTTGTTAATAATACAAGATTCTCCCAGGTTTTTTATACAGATATCAATTAGTAGCCGATAAATTGACTAAAAATTAGAGGTCCTCCATTTAATCAAGATGATGATCGATTATTACAATTTTATGGTTGTTTTTGTTTCTTTTAATATTTATTCATGTACATTTTCGGCATTTATTTCACGTCCCCTCATCCTAGCATATTTATAGAATTAGTATTATGAAGTCTTTGAATGTTTTGAATTTGTAGTTATTTCAGTCTAGTTTGAAGTTATTTTAGGTCTATTGTCAAGATTTTCTAGATACAACTTTTAAATAAAACTGAGCTTCAAAATATATGAAGCCTGATTATTCAACATGATCAAGTGTCTGGGGTCTGATTGGGCCCAGCCCTGATTTGTCTCAGGACAGAAGTCACGGCTGAGTGCAATTATACTACACTATATTGCACAATTCCTTCATTCCTGCAACAGTTCATGAATTCAGCATCAAATAATGACAGTTATCAGAATGAAGGGCATTAAATGTGCTAAACAACCAATTATCCCAAAATCAAAATACGCTTAGGATATGATGATGCTAAACCAAATCGCCTTGGATCTCACAGATAGTGATAATGAAAGTAAATCGTCCAATTATTAGCACGTGCCGTGGGACTGGGTGGGTACCGGTAATTGGAATCAAGGGATACAGTCGATGTCGGGTGTCAAGCAAGAACAGTGTCAAAGACGGATGCAGGACTAATTGCAGCATCATCTTGTCACATTGTCGCCACATTGTCACTAGTTTCAGCCTCCAATACTCACCGTGGATCTTTCCCGTATCGGTGATGAATTTGATTTCCCTCTCCTCGCTTACCACCATCCAGGATGGTGGCAGCACCATCTAATGAATATCCTCATTATCCGGTCCCTCGGATGCACCGCATCTCTTCAGTGAAATTCCTCTAGTGTCCGATCTGACAATGTCCTCAATATATGAAACCAATAAATACCAATAAATAGATCAGGACCAACAATAATCAAAATTAAGAACAAATATATTTTTTCAAATATTTATTGGTAAAAAAAAACACAAAAGAATCATAATTCAGATTGTTCTAGGTGAACTGTTGCAGCGCTGTCTTCACTCTGTAACGATAGAAAAATATACAAAATCCTTTAAAAATAACTGAACCAAATTTTAATGTTTGGAGCGAGGAGAGAATTCAATCCTTACTTATCGAATAATGTTGAATCATTAGTACTGAGTAATTGCTGTAATACTTTTTGAACGCCCATTTCTCGCAGTTTTGCCTGACGTTCCATCGAACCTAGAAAAAATAAAATAATATAATTTATCTTTCACTTAAAGATAACAATGAAATGAACAATATAAATGCAGAATTAACATCAATAAGTGAGGGTTCAGTCACTGAACCCACAGGCTGTGACAACTTTGGACCAAGCCAAGTGGCGACTGTACCCAAAATATACACAAAATTAGTATAAAGAATATGACTGAAAATTTACTACTTTGTAATATTAACAGCAAGTTGAATGTAAAACTCACAACTGTAGAACAGGACCTAGTGCCATAGTTCCCCCGGTAAACTTGATTTAATCAAACTCTCAGTTAAAGTTAGTTCATTATCAATATTCTAGTAAAATCATAACCGGGAGAACTGTGAAACTGAGTCCTCACTCATTGAATGAGATACAAGACAAACACAGGGACGACACAAGAGAGAATGATACTAAAAAACAGACCTGAATAACTCCTACCTTCTTCCTCACTCCATATTAGATTCGATATACAAAATGTAGCCGCAGTTTGCAGCTTTACATTTGTATGAATCTGAAAAGAGAGATCGATACAACCATGTGTCAATCAAATTCGAATATTACAGCAGACTCCGCCCACTCAGCAGGGGCAGCGCTTCTTAAATTCTTACCATGTAATTCATGAGTTTTTTCAGAACGTCCTCGTTCGTGATGATGAAATCTTTAGCTGATTCTCCGTCTGCTACATTCGCTAATATACACAACGTCTATAAGTAATCAATACATATTCAATCTGAATTCATCATTTAATTACGTAAAATCTCCCAATTGTTAAAGACTAAAAAGTCTATTCACAATACTAGAAATATTTCGGGTGGTTTCTACCGCCCTTCTTCAGTATATAAACATAATATCAGACACAAATGACTGCACATAGTTGGGTTATGGGGAATAAGGCACTGACGTAATTTGAAAGGAGTTTATTATGAGGACTGAAACCTTTGTTAAGGTTGACAGAGCGATCGGAATGAGTAATAATCAAAGCAGATTTAACTCTTGAGAGATTGTTATTAGTAAAAATAATTTTAACTCCAGGGGTGGGTTTCATAGATGTGGAGGAAAAATAGTCATGGGAACATTTTGAAATTTGTCTGTTATAACCATGGTTTCTCATTGTTACTACGGTGGTTGTCATCCAGATTGAGGATTTACCCCTAGGGATAACTTTGATACTCGGTCTATGAAACCGGGCCCAGGATATTATGAGATATTCTTGAGTTACCTGTTCCTTCACTTCAATTGGATGATCACCTTCCAGTATGAGAATCACTGCTTGCATTATTTGATTTCCGTGTTTGCTCATTATATCATCGATGTGCTTCAAAAATTAAACAAAATCAAATCAAAACGTTCAAACTAAGAGGTTAAAACAGAGAAAATGAAAAACAGGGTTCGACTTACAGGTTTATTCGACAGTAAATTCCTCAACAGACCGAGAGTTTTCATCAAAATATTCACATTCGGATCGGCCAAAATACGAAACAGTTGATCGGTGCCGAGTTTACATAAAATCTGACTTTTAATGCGTTGGTCGGCTTGAAACGCCATATTCTATAAATATCAAACGGGTTAAAAATGACAGGGTTTTGAGGAATTGTCTGCATGACTTTCATATCCCAACTACTGTAGATTCCTCCTAAATCGGTACTGTATATCCCAGTAAACTGTTAAATTGGTGATATCAATTTTTTATCCCATATACTACTAAACTTGATTTCTAAATCAGTAACCACATAATTAAAATAATCCTCGTCCCAACTGTACCGATTTAGGGCCAGTCTACTGTAAAACCTTGTTTGAATTTTTGAATATTTTGCTCAACAAATTAAAGGAGTTTCAAGCACCTTTAAAAGCATTTTCTGTTCAGAAGGAGTGTTGAACCCTGACCCCGATTAGAATAAGTTAATGAGATTGGGAATTTTACCATGAGAGCCCAAATTCCGTTGAGACGTAAAGCGGGGTCGTCTCTTTTCGTTAAATCGACGAGTAAATCGACGGCGCCTTGTTCTAAAATCGGTTCTTTACACGGGGAGAATTCTAGCAGTAGATTACACAACGTTGACGACGCGACTGTTAATACATCATCAGGAGCATTCTTTAATAACTGAAACAAATTAACAGTAAGTACACAACAGAACACGTGAACATGGTCAAAGATTCTACAGTCATGGTCAAAGATTTTGTGTAATTACAGCCATTTCAATCAAATAAAATTTCATGTCGAGTCAAATTCATATAAATTCTTAGCCATATTTCAATTGAATGTATTCAGATTTAAGAATATCTATTCCGATTTACTAACTCTCTACCGGTCACTTCTGTCTGGTTATACTATTCTGGGATAGGTAGTAACTATTCTGATCAGTGAATGCACCAGAAGAGAATTCCAGAATCGGTAGAGACCAATCAAAACGTGCCTTACAGAAAACTACAGATGCGGACCCTTGAATCAGTTCCACTAGTAGAACTGAGAGTCCACAGTTAACTATGATTAATCGTTTAGTTTTAACCCACAGGTTTGAAGTTGTTTTACCTTCATCAATGGTTTCCAGACCGCGTGGTCCTGGAAACTAGTTCTCAGTTGTTGTACAGATCTAGATAAACTATGCAGACAAGTAACGGCAGCCAACGGAACTGAAGCCGAAGTATTCTCTAAACCGGTTACGATATGATCCATCATATTCTCACTTTCTATAATCTACAGTCAACATAAACACAGATAACCAAAATATAGTTCAATTTCAAAAATAGAAAATGTGTTAAACCTCATTTTAATCAACTTAAAATTTCATCCAAACTGTGAATATTTTAAACGAATAATCCGTTTTCAAATATTCCAAACAGATAGTTTTACCTTTCTGCGAATTTCTTCATCGTTTGCCCCGAGCGAAGCGAATGCTAGAAACGCAGCTTTATGTAATTCATCGACAGTCGATTCAACCTGAAATAAAACAACAAATTAATAACTAAACAGTTTCCGATATAGACTGAATTCATTTAACTACACAAGTCCTTAACTACTCAAGTGCATTATCGATTCATTCCAGATATCGATTTACTATTAATTTCTAAGAATGAGGCAAAAAATTCAACTCTTCAAATGACACTTTTCATTGAAATGTTGTAATGGCTCAGTATAGTTTAACATTAACAATCTTTTCATTAACTCTGTGTTTATTGTATAAAGCATTAAAACAGTCTGTAAAGAGAATAGTGCCATATAGAAATAAACATGCTCCTTCGTATGATCAGTATTAAAATCCGGGCTCGGTTTCACAAAAAAAGTAAACTCAAATTTTCGGTGTAATTGCCAATGGTTACTTCATGTCTTCAATGAGGACAATTCAAACTTAACCGTTTTAGGCTTAAACTTCTTCGTGAAACTGGGACCTGATTGTACCTTTTTACTGTTCCCGTTCATATCACCGTTCTGATTATTAGACAGATGATTGTGTTTGAAGAAATCAGCGAGCGTTTTAATAACGTGGTCCGTAATGCTGGCAGCTTGTTGCAACTCGGTATCGACCTCGATCAGATACGCTAACGTTTCAGCGGCTTCTATTCGCTCTTTGTAACTACGATCTTTCTTACACATACGAATCAATGTCGGTAAAGCCTATAAAATCAATTTCATTCTAATGCTCGAACTGACTAACTCCTCTGCGAGCTACGAAGTACCAGTCTACATACCGGTAAACTCATAATCGTGATTTTACTCACTTTTAGGACAATAATAGAATCTTCAGGGTGTATAACACCAGCTCTGCACAAATAGGTCAAACTATAAAATAGATTTTATCTCAATCAATGACAAACAGTTGAAATATAAGTGACAGAAATGAATTGAGAATATCGACGGATTCTTACCATTTTGCGGCGGACATTTGCATTTCAGGAGGTTTATCACGAGCCAATAGTTTAGTGACTAGATTGGGTACAGTTTCACCATTATGACTCGCTACAGAGAAAATTCAGTTAGAACCAATCAAAACCCTTTCACATTTTGCAAGAAAATAAGATAATACTGCAAGATGTTGAAATAGACCCAGGATCTGGTTCCACAGTTCCTGGTTAAGGTCGAGTCTTTTGAGTTTTAATTTGTAATTTCCAGTTACCCTAGACAAATGTTTACTCAGTACTAAGAAGCAGGATCCCGGCCAAACTGCAAATTTTGAAAATCCGCAACAATTAAATTCAACAATGTCTCTTACTCGATGCAACTGTCATCGCTACTTCTTGATTCTGGTGGCACAGCACGGCTAAACATCTCAATGTAGGCATCTGAACCTAAAAATACAATATAACCAATAAGTCACATAATACGTGATAGTGAAGTGTTGTTGTAAACAGGAATATAAAATACTTACATTATAGATATTTATTGAGAGCATCGGCGTTAATGCAGAGATAATACCACTGCTACAGAGCACAACTTGCTGATCCGGAGTCTGTGTACAAAATCAAATTTAATGTTTAAAATTTTACAGTTAATTCATAAATGAACTCAGGGGTGAACCCAGGACAACATCTAAGGATCTTATCATATTCTTTTCAACGCAAAGTAATTGTAAAAGGGCAGTCTGGCAGTTCAACTCCTTTAAGAGGAAAAATTCACTTCCCAGATTACAACAAAATGGGCCCTTCTCAGATTTGTTTGCTAGGTGCCTTTAAATAGATGGGGCACTCAAAGCCCCCGGATCTACCCCTGGAACTTGTAGAGAACTCGCATCAAAACGGAATAAACCAAATGAACTCACTTTACAAGCGGTGGCAAATATATGCGTGATACACTCTTGTGTGATGACAGATTTCGGTAATAAATTAATCAGATGTGGAATAATGTTGGAATCTTGATAAATACAATCTATAGGTGGATACTGACTGGACATTATAGTACGTAAACATCGCAAACATGATTCGACGTATTTCAAATTCGAATGAAATATCCCTGAAATTACATAGAAAACATATTAGATTTAGGTGCATTTATTTTCAGCTAGAATAAACGACGTATTGAGCGGTTCTTCCTTATAGCACAGTAGTGGAATCCTAGACTATGGAACTAGTTTCAGAATGAAATGAACACTTTGAGAATGACCTTTCAGAAGAACCGAGACGCATCCATTTTCAATCAACCCCTGAATATCTTCTTCCGTTCCTTTAGATAAACTTCCCAACACGACAGCAGATTCTATCATTAACTGAACGTCACAGTTTTCATCAATCATAAAATGAAGAAGCCTAAAAGATAAATACAAATTTAACTATCTTCTACACAGAGCCCGATAACAACCTGGTTCAACAGTAATGTCAGTTAAAATATGATTCTAGGGTTAAAATATGGTTACTAATTCAAACTCAAAATCAAACTTCTGGATCCTGAACTGTGACCGGTTTCGAGGGAACTGGTTCCCAACTGAGCTGCTAGATATTTACCTTGGGACGATACCAAGATTTACGAAATGTTTTTTCTGTTTATTGTTACCGATAATTGTATTTCTCAGAGTCCTAAAAAAAGAATAAAATGGAGTAGGCCAAATCAAGTACTTTAAGACTGTCACTCTGTCAGCTCAATCAAATGACAATAATGATGCTGCAGACAATGACCAAAATGGTGGTAGGCTAGAGAATGTTACCTGATGGCTTCCAAACATTTATCAGCATCAGAAGAAAATATCTGCGCTACAAAATCTTTGCTCTGATCTACTTCCTAGAAAAAAATAGAATCGCCGAGTATATGTCATGAGTGGAATAAAATTGAATTGATTCTTCTAAAAAGTATTGTGTCGTCATTTGATTCGACTGATGATGATCACTGACACTGCGAGTTCACACCCAGAACTGAATTGTACCTACCATATAAGAAGGAATCATTTTGACAAAAAAATAAATTAATTTCGCGAGGATTTACAAAAATAAATGAAATCCAAGATTAGGAAATGTCAAATATTCTGTAACGCGCATTAGGAGTTATTACGCCGTATATTACAGGTTTCAGTTCAATACGGCGTCTGAGACTTTACAAGTACATGCGCTTTATTTGATCAGATTTGATGGCAGCACTGTACGGTTTCCTCCTTCAGTGGAATTGTCTATATCGATGTGAGGATGGACCTGGCTTCACAACTTTTTTGTTTGGCTATCTCAGTTCTCAATCTTGAAACGCAATCCCGACATTAAAAAGGCAGTTCCAATTTTTATTGTTGTTATTTGGCATTTTTGGGATTTTCATTGAGAAATAAATTGTTCAACGATCCTTCGCCGTTGTGAATCGCTCGGCGGCCGTTCGTCGAAGACGTCAGTTCAAATTGCAGCTTTGTTCTTAGCCTAAGTAATTTTTTGAAATCTTTCACTAATTGAAACTGTAAACTGGGCGTGAAAGCAATGAAAACGCAACTGAGACTAATTTTTGTTTTGAATAACAGAATTAATGCTATGACTGAATTCCTCAGTCAATTTCGGCGCCGGTATCGGAGTCTCTGTTGGCGGCGTCCGGAGTCTAAGTCACTGCTCCGTTTAAAAGGTTTATTTAATTCCTGTGTTTTTTTATTTGACAACCCATTTAAATCGAACTCGGTTTCATGTTTTTGTCATTTCAGCAGGCTAATTAGGACCAGACGAACGATCAACTAACGCCAGAAGAGTGTAGCAGTATAAAAACCGACCGGAGCAGACCGGACAGAATGAAAAAACCAGGCGGCGCTAATTCGAGAGACGAGCTGTTGAGAATCAAGTAATTTATTTTATATGGCCTTAAAGTTCGACGATATTGTTCAGCTGGCTACCGGCGTGTATTCAACCGGGCAGTAGAACCTTCTATAAGCTTTCAATTGAAATTCAATTCAACAATAGAGACACAATGGCGGTTTTTCAGAGTTGTTGATATTATTCTGACACGCGTCATTGAATACATCACCGGCTGACCACGGTGTGCACAAGCATAGGCCATTCACCTCTGCACACTCACACTGTGAACATGCTACCGTGGATTCTCCTCCTGGCGATTTTCGCTGCGCTCCCGCTCCTGCTCCTGTTCCTGCTTCCTGAGGAACGACGTCTTTATGTTTTATGTGTTACTGTTTGTCTCTGTACTGTCCTGTACTGTTCTGTGTTAATTAATCCGTTCTATTTTTCAGCAATTAACCCGTTTTATTTTTCAGGGCCGATTTCTCTGTCGAATTTCAACGTTTGCTGGAACAAAACTAATGTCCGAAAGCGTCAGCTCTCCTTCGCCGGTCACGTGTTGAGGATGTCAGACAAAGAGTTGGTCAGGAAATTCTGCCCTCTACACGCCCTCATACGGAACACGAAAACCAGGATGACGAGGCCTCACTTCCCCCACCTATCTTCAAAGTGTGCTGAGTGATGTCAATGACGGGCATATCTGTGGGATTGCGCGGGATACAAGTGGAGCGGTTATACTGGATTGTCACGCTACTAGCATTCATTGTGTCCTTGTGACCGCCCGGATGAGGGATGATTCTACTGTCACGCTCTTTGTTTCTGGTATTCTGAGTCGGCTGAGGGATGATTCTACTGTCACGCTCTTTGATTTCTAGTTTGAGTGCTAGTTTTCATTGTGTCCTTGTGACAACCCCGGTCAGTGGATGAAGTCTCTTGTCGGCTTGTGAGTGCTAGTTTCATTGTGTCCTTGTGACAACCTCGGTCAGTGGATGAAGTCTCTTGTCACGCTTTTGGGTGCTAGTTGAGATCCTGAATCTCAACCCGGTCAAGCTGGTTGTACTGCGCTATTTGTGTTTCGTGCAATTTTACAGGTGTGTCAGTTACTGACGTCGCCCAGTACACCCTGTGGTTAGATGGGGAATGTGAGGAGTTGACATTCTGGTTTTCGCGTTCTGTGTGAGGGCGTGTAGAGGGCAGTATATTCCTGGCTGGCTCATTGTCTGGTGTTCTCGGCATGTGACCGGCGATGGAGAGCTGTAAAGCTTTCGAACATTAGTTTTGTTCCGTACCAGGTTTTCATCGCTCTTCTCTTTTTTTCATTTCAGGACTCCCAAGAAGTTGAAGAAGAAGATGCTAGAAGGCGACTACAGAAGATGCCGAAAAAATACTGAACTCGGCAATCTTGAAAGTTAAGTTGATACCCATGTAAATTAGGATTAATGATGAAGAAATGTGTGACTACAAAATGTTTTTCTTTTACTCAATTTCAGCTTCAACGAAACCCATGAAGACAAAGAAGTACTTCGATTCCGAAAAAAATGATGTAAAATCGACCAACGATCACACAACTATATCTGTACTTCGATTTCAAAAAAATAAATTAGACAAAATTAACTTCAACCTTGTAAACTTTCGGACTACATGAAAAAAAGACCAAATATTGTAAAATTATCGAAAAAAAATGATGTAAAGTCGACCGACGATCACACAACTATATCTGTACTTCGATTCCCGCCTGTTTCACTCCTGGCAGATGTGTCATGATCGTAAGGGACACCAACTCAAAAAGTCAAACGAGAGCTCATCAACTAAGATCTGCCGATTAGAGAACAGTGCACAGAAGGGACCAATTTGGATGAAACTCATTCAACCAACTTAGGAGATCCTCCGATAATGAACCCAGCCATCATAAAAGGTAATTTGATATTTGATACGAACTTAGAACATTTTAACCGATACTGAACCCAGCAAACTTGAAATGTAAGTTGATTTTTGGCGAACCGTAGGTTTGCCTATGCAAATGGTCTGGGGAAGCAGTTTTCATTGAAAATGAATAGAGTACCGGTGTGTCAACAAGGCACAAACATTGGCTGTTGATTGGCTGTTGAACCAATAGTGTTGATTTTTGGTGTCATGGTTTGGCTTATAATGAGTTCTCGAGCCCACAAAAATTTCATAGTGATCAAGTTATTTTTAGGGGACTTATTCTTGAAAAACACGTAAAAACCCTGCTTTTTAGCACTAAGTAACTCTCTTCTCTCATTTCAGGACAACCCGAAGACGACCAGAGAAGACGAGAAGAGATGCCGCCGAATCAACCACCGCTGAGACATGAACTGAAAACGCCACATAAAAAGCTAAGTTGATTTATCATTTCTAAGTTATCTTCCGGGGCTTGACGGATAGCTGCAAGTAAATTCTGTAAATTAGATCACCGATCACACAACTATATCTGTACTTCGATTTCCGATTTCAAAATCAAACCTGGTTTCCCTCCCAGCTGGAGTCTCAAAGATCTCCTAACACCCCCTCCCGAGTCCCCTCACCTCTAACCCTCAATAAACAACATACTTCTGCCGTCTCTGATTCTTCTATTTCCAGGTCTACTCGAAGAACTCCGTCAACCCGATGTCGAGGCACCACGAGTTGCATCACAGCCCATGAAGACGCCACAGTAAACTGAACCTGGCATCATGAATAAAGCTAAGTTAATTAATTTTTTCAAATCATCCAGGGCCTGACGGATAGCTGCAAGTGAGTTTTGGAGTGCTGGTCAAGTTCAGCATCTCCGTTTGACATCTAACAGCAAATAACGTCACTGGTGCCAAAATTTCAAATTATGTACTTCGATATTTCCAGAAAATTCTGTAAATTTTACCATCGATCACGCAACTATATCTGTACTTCGATTTCTGATTTTAAACCTTGTTTCATTCGCAGCAGGTGGGTGGTTTATGTATAATCAACATACGTCTGTCGTCTCTGATTCTTCTATTTCCAGGTCTACGCAAATGAACTCAAAGTTTTTTCATCCTGGAGCTTGTAGCGAGACTCAACCGTGGATTTCTTCTATGGTGGTAGTTTCTACATTGATTCAGGAGCTGCAAACACGGATTTCATTAACATTGATTCAGGACCTACAAAAAACAACAGTGGATTATATAAACAATGATTCAGGAGCTGCAGTGACTTCATAGCGCTTTTTTACAAGGGGCCCCTTTAACAGTGTAATTTGCAGGATGATTGTAATGGAATTAAGTAAATGTGAGTGTGTCAATATAAGTTACCATGTTTAGTAAATAAGGTTCATTTTTCCATAGAACAACCTCCTCTAAGTATGCTAGCAACTTGAGATCTTTTCTGTTGTTATTTTTGAAGCATTCTATCGGCTCAGTTAGTAATTAACAAACACATAACCATAAACCATATACTAAATAAAGAAACCAAAGAACCAAAAACTAAATAAACAAAACAAACCAAAACTAAATAAACAAAACAAACAAATGAGCATATAAACCACGGACTCTCGAGTCCATAAACAAAAACTAAATTAAAAAAAAAACTAAATAATAACTGATATGATAGAATGCTTTAAATAACTGATGAAAGATCAAGTTTTCATTGAAATAGCGCCCACCGATTCACTTATGTGAATATAATTGATTTATGGAAAATAAGGACTTATATTACTAAGGGATCGTTCGTAAAGTACACACAAGTTTTTGAAGGTTTTATTTCTTAGCTATCTACGTAGATCTCTAACTTTATGAACGGTCTCCTACTACGTGACTGACACCTTGACGCGGTGTAGTAGCTTGTGTGCCTCCGTGATCCTGAGAGCTATGCTGGTGGGGGGTATAATAACTCCTGGCAGGTTCTACCATACCAGACAGGTCTAGGGGTAGAGGCCAGACGAAGATCAGTCGTTTTCAGATTTCTTTGATGGTTCAAAACAGAAACTTACAATTTGGTGTTGTCACAATTATAATATGTCCATTTTTCTATACATGTATTTAGTATCTCAACCTATGGCTGCAGTGATGGCCTTGTTTTAATGCGTATGATTATTGTCAAAGAATAAAATTGCATTCATATATTCATTAAATCCTTCATTCGTTTGGTTAAATCTTATCTCAATACTTTCTATGTGGTGCTTTTCAATGGTTCATAAAATGCCGATTAACTTTTAAAGGTTTTATGTATGTGAACAGTTTGTCCTTGTTCTCATGATAGTCATTTGTAGCATTCTATCAGCTCAACTACTTATAAATAGTAACCTTTTAAAACAAACAATAAACTAAAAAACATTAAATTACACAAACTTTTTAAGTAGTTGATATGATAGAATGCTTGATACTTCACGAGATACATGTACATGTAAAACCATCATTCAATGAATTGTCATCAAGCGTAGTTTTAGACTTTCAAATCAGATTTTGTTTTGTTTTTATGGACGACTTGCGTCGGATGATGTAAGTACGGTATGTAAAGTATTTATTTCGGGTAAACCTCAAGTTGTTTGATTGTATAAAGCATGATTTAAACCTCTATATATGATGGAACCATTTTTTACTGGTTTCATTGAGTCTGGAGTTAGCTGTATGTTCAAAAATGAATAAAGCTTGTTTTTTGTGGTTTGTTTTGAGTCGGAGTACGTAAGGCTTAAAGATATACATTGTTTCTCCTAATCAGCTGGATTCAGTTCCACAGCTGTGAGTTAGAGTTCTCTGAGTTAAGATTCATCGTTTCGGCGTCAAATCTTAATGAAATTTATCCAGTTCATTTCTCTCTGCACTAGGTCTGGTGTTAGCCTGATAATTATTTTTAAAAAGTAATGTACATGGTAAAAACTTCAGCATGCTGAGAAACAATGTATCAATATTCTTAGCTATTTCCTGGATTTTACTGGGTTCGAACCACGGACACCAATGTATTATCTTCTGTTCATCCCCTATTCATTATTCTGCATCATTCCCAGGCTCTAGGTTTACTACTTTGAATCATCCTCCCCGACAGGGATTCGAACCCGATGGCATCGAGATTGCCGCGGTTCGTGTCGTACTCTTATGACCACCGAATTCTCCGGTTGGCTCTACACAAAATCCACCTCGATCGGCCAACTTCGGTTTTCGTAGCTAGTCGACTAGTGGTCGGAACTAATAACCGAACACACTATAGTTCGGTCGTAACGTATTTCACAGTGTCGGCCATCTTGAACCTAGGTCCGAACTGTAGCGACCGTGCTCAATTGCGTGGTCGACCATTTCCGAATTATAGTTCCGACTAACGGACATTCCGGACCAGACGAGAAACATGAATATTACATTCTAATAATACACTAGTAGTTGTTATTCTCGTAAAACACAAAATGCCAGGTTGTGCTATAGTTGAATTATGTTCCTCACATGGACTGTTTCGACGGTCCAACTATGACCTATAACCTATGAACTAGGAGCTTTAAGTTACGTACATGGACGAATGAACATAGAAAACCTGCAAATTGTAACTGCAATTGAATGTCCGCTGCTCTAATTTTCCAATTATGGCCACTAAAAATAAATTGATCTTTCAGACTCTCGGCGTGGTCGCTCCGAAATTGTCACCGTGTCTGTATAATACACTAGAGGTTCGGTCCGATCACAATTAACAAAATTGCGGTCAATATTGATATTCATTTACTTTCTTCCTGGTAAATCTGAAGCGGACATTTTTATTGTGCGTTAAAGACAGAGTAGCCGATTGCGCCCGGTTTCACCAATAAATATTTTGTTACAAACTTTACAACAGGGAGTATTCCATCCCGCTCTATTCAGTATCAGCACCTCGCAATCAGTGCCAGTAGTTAGTGGGTTCAAACGCAGCAGATCCTCTAAACTGCATCAAAAGTTCCGCGCGTACAAAATCAGACGCCCGGTTTACGATTACGATTTATTTACACTCCAACCATTTCCATGGTATATGGAGGAAACCCCCGGTTTGACCGTCAAGTACTGCCCCTATACATATCGTTGACGGCGAATGTGTGAACTAACTTACTTCTCACATGCCACAGTAAGAATATTGGGCTGTCAAATTAGTTCACATATTCGCCGTCTATGTTATATGTAGCGGCAGCACCTAACGGTCAAAATTTTGACGCATTTGGCGGCGCGGGTCGGGACTCTCGCACTGCAGAACTAAATTTCAAATATTGATCCGGCTAATAATGCCCCAAACGCCCCGATTCTGCTGCCCATGCTATGGCAACAGAGACTGTAGTCCCTGCAAAAATTCAAGAGAGCACTCTGCTGCATTTGCAAGCTCAACTGAGGATTGTCAATTTCTGCAGCATTGGGCACGAGAGAGCTGCTGCGATATGGATGCCCTGATGTGGATATTCTCGGAGCTACCCATTTCTCCGCCATTGCGAAAAATCTTCGTTCGGTTCTGTACTAGTTTTAATCCTGCGGGCGGTTTTTCTTTAAATACGATCTGATACAATACTGATTAGCGCTCGATTAGCGCGTGACAGTATTCAGGTATCGACAGAACCGGGTATCTGGAACCGAGATTTGTAATTCGATAGATTGTGTCAATCACGAGAGGTGCAAGTCTGCACAATTCTACCCAGAAGCCAGAAATGATGTGGGGGGCTGAGATGATGAATCGGGCCGAGTTTACAAACGAATAAATGAAGTCGACATGGTCGAAGATATCCGAAACATTGATTCAGAAATCTTAAATTTCACTTCCTCTTATTGGCTCCAGATGATCTTCAGACTGTCCACAGCCTGCACCTGGTTCTCCCATTAACCCTTCTACAATACATTGAAATAAATCACAACTGTAAATATATGGAATTTGAAAGTTGAACACAAGGAGTTTAAGTGGTGGAGAACGTGTCTCCTCAGTGATTGTGCTGATTCAGATGATGAAATAATGATGTTGGTTGCGGTTGAATGAATCTATGGTAAGTGCAGTATTCTTACGATTCATTAACTGTTTTTCTTTTGCCCTAAGCAGAAAAACGAATTGTTGAAAAATCAGTAAGGATTGAAGTAGGCCTATTGCCATCATGAGTCGCGCATTCGTCAATGTATTCACGTTATAATTGTTAAGGAAGAACATAAATTCGGGTTTCGCGTACTTAATGGTCCTATTTGATTGCTCAGAATTCAAAAAGGCTTTGCTCAAAAAATGTTATTGACAGGAAGTCGCCCCAGGTCCTATATTTAAAAAAAATGAAAAATAAATGACAATTTTTTTTTAAACATCAAAAAAATTAAACTGCTATTGGGGAAGGGGTCTGACATAAAGTTGAATAAAATGAATTAAATGAAAACGAATGTTTTGGCCACTGACTATGAAAAATATAGATGTTACTTAATGTAATTCCACAGGATTTCACAGAGCATATTAAACAATTTCCAGGGCATGTTTGGAAAAGGGTAGATTCGCTGTTAAGCCCTTACAAAAGAAAAGTTTTCTCTTTCAAGGGCACTTCGAAAAAGGCAATTCATCACTTTTGAGGGGGCAGTTTTTAAACGTGAAAAAAAGTGAAAATGGGCTCATACCAGCCTGGACAATATCGCATCTTAAAATCACTGTTTACCTGGAGCTTATACCCCAGTGTTGAGTCATGAAATAGTACATAGAAATATAATAACACTGGATTGTTGTTTTACTTTTTGACTTGGGGGAGGGGGGCGTAGGGGCCATTAATTAGCCTTTTGCCTTATGTAAAATTCGAAAAATAACACCTCTTTGATGTGATGATAGATCGTTAGTAGAATGTAGTCAATATTGATATAAATACTAAGTCTGTGTGTGTTTATTATATGTGGGCACTGATAATGCGAGGAGTCAGTTAAAAATAGCTACATCAAGATAATGAATATGATGTTTTGTTTAATATCGCATCTCGGTTAAAAGACACTCCTTTCTTCTTCACGAATGACGAACCACCACCTCAAAACAGATTTCCTCCGAAGGCCAAAAAAACGCTGTAATAACCGCAATGTCACAGCAACATCAATTAATTTAGCTTCTGATTTCGTCATCAATTTCATCACCATAAATGGAGACTTTCAGAATAGATGACTTGAGAGCATTGTAATTAATTATGTGTAGGCTTTTGGTTTATATATAAAAGATAAATATTTTGTTGTGTTTTGTCGTGTGTGCTGGTGCAGGTTCACAGAAGGGAACATAACTTGCTTTAGTTTAGGTATGTTTAGGGAATAATCTTAGTCAGCATTGTTAACATATATTGGTAGAAATTTGAACTGTAGATATCTAAATTCAGATGCTTCAAGTCATCACAAAAAATGAAGACTTGAAACATTGAATCTGAATCAATATTTCTTTTCTAATTTTGGATTTTTGAAACTGTATCAAATATTTCGGAAGAATGCAACTTGAGACTTGGAATAAGTGCATTGTTCTACTTACAATAGTTATAGCTTGTGTTTAATAGTTTGTATTGAAGGCATTTTCGGAAATATATTTTAAATGTTTTTCCTGAAGTGTTTCCGTAATATATTTACACTTGACATTTGAAAATCAATCGGATGGTCATACTTGCTTAATGGAGCTAAATATAAGAATCTTAAAAAAATTCTCATTTCGTGAAGAACTTGTAGCGATACTAATTGTCTCTTCATCATTTTGCAGCGCTGATATATGTTGATCGTATATGAGTGAGGAGTGTAAGATAGTGATGGCCTGTCATGGGCAAGACGACAATGAAGAAACGACTAAATGAAGAACAGAAAAAAGATTGCAACATCCCGAATCGTAATGTTGAGTTGGAAGCATCAACGTCATCATCGCCGCCACCGATCCCGCGACAAACTTATTCTAATCTGTGTTTGAGCGATTTGCTCGGTAATCCCGATCACCTCGCTAAAGTACAGTTCGCTTTCAAACTCGGATACACCGAGGGTGAATTACTGACCGTTATACGACAAGTCGGGCCCGACGCGAAGAAGGATAAAATACTCGGAGAACTGGTGAGATTGACGGCGAAAAAAATACCGTCAAATGAAACGTCAACGCGAAGCGGTGTAATCAGCGACGATGGACTGCGAGATATCATGGAAGGCCTAATTCTCGATGAAGAGGATGATAATTTACGACATATAATCATTGATGGAAGTAATCTCGCTATGATGTAAGTCTCTCTTTAAATGTGCTCTTTTTAAAAATAATTTCCAATGTAAAGTGGAAATCCCCACTCTCTCATAACTGTATGAATCATGAATTCAAATATGTGGCATTTATACCGAATGATTCAATGCAAGTGTCTGATTGTTGATATTACATAAATAATTTCAGTCACGGCAATAAGGAAGTATTTAGTTGTCGTGGTATTCAGCTAGCCGTTGATTATTTTGTACAACGCGGTCATAAAGATATCACGGTGTTTGTTCCACAGTGGAGAAAAGAGGAACCACGACCTGAAACACCTATCAAAAGTGAGTGTTTTAATCGATTATATGTTTGAAGATTTTGATTAAGGCAAATTGATTAAATACTAGTGAAAATCCATGGAAACCAAGGATATTTTTGAGCCCAAAACAACAAAGGTTTTGATTCTTTGCTAGGAACATTTTAAATGTATTTATATTATGTGGTGTGATCTCCTGTCGCTTTCGATACCATTGGGAATCACAGTAACTTAGATAAATTGTACCCTTAGGGACTCCTCAAGATTTCCTGTGCCCATAGAGACCACGGGTAACAAAACTGTAAATGGCAAACAAATAGGTAGTTTCATGAGATAAATATTCCCTACATGGGAGTTGAACCTCTGGGGCCAGTTGCTCAAAAGTTGGTTAAAGATTACCGGCCGTTAAATACCATAGTTACAATGAAATTTCAATTGTCACCGTATCAACCAACCACTGGTTAACTCCAACCAACTTTTGAGCAACCGGCCCCTGATCTACTATTTGTTAGTCATATGATATGCTGCACCAACTGAGCCACTACGACAGTGTTGGACCAGTTCATGCCAGTATATATCGGCATAAATAACTAGGACACAGTAACCTCTTAAGTATGTTAGCGCTGTTAATGATGCATAGATTGTAATTGAGGATGTTGTTTTTTCTACAGATCAGGATATACTGATCGATTTGGAGAAGAAGAAGTACTTGGTTTTTACTCCAGCGAGACGTATCGGAGGAAAGCGAGTTGTTTGCTATGATGATCGATATATCGTTAAACTCGCCGCTGAAACTGGAGGAATCGTCGTTTCAAACGACAACTATCGAGATTTAGTCGCCGAAAATCCGGAATATCGAAAAGTTATCGAAGAACGGTTGTTAATGTATTCATTCGTTAATGATCGGTGAGTGACAAATGACATTACTGTCGCCACCTGGTGACAAACGACATTACTGACGCCACCTGGTGACAAACGACATTACTGTCGCCACCTGGTGACAGATGACATTACTGTCACCACCTGACAGATGACATTGCTGACGCCACCTGGTGACAAACAACATTACTGTCGCCACCTGGTGGTATCCTCGATTTCCACTGTCGCTAGCATAGTCCTCGTTCTTTTTTTTTTTATCTTAAAATAGGGATTGACCCTGTTATTTATTTGATTGGTAGATTTCGTTTGATTTTCTGTTTTGGTGTCCCTTACAAACCCACCACACCTGCCGGGAGCGAAACAGGGGGTTTGATTTGGAAATCGGAAATCGAAGTACAGAATGTAGTTGATTTGTCGTCGGTTGAGGTTACATAATTTTTTTCAAAATCGAAGTACATAATTGGAAATTTCGGTTCCGGTTCATTCAAACAATCATCCAAGTCATCGTTCTTCTTAACCATTGATGTAACACTCTGATGAAATATCAATAATAGCTCTAGGAAACTTGTGTAGAATTTTAAGATTATCATCCTCTTACAAGATTAAGCTTTATATATGATATATTTTAGGTTTATGCCTCCTGATGATCCGTTAGGAAGACATGGGCCGATTTTAGATAATTTCCTGCGTAAGGAACCACTTCAAACCGATCAGCTACCGATGATTTGTCCGTATCAGAAAAAATGTACATATGGAAATAAATGCAAGTATTATCATCCGGAACGAGGCCTACGACCGCAGAAATCAGTCTCGGAAAAACTGGCCGAAGAGGCAAGACTTAAACTACAGGTCGTTAAAGAGAGGAAATCAGATGATGTGAAAGGTTTGTAGAATTTACTGACAGTTTTTCCATTAACCAGGGTTCATTAAAAGCATGACTGTTATTGATCTCAGTATTTCAAAATTAATGAATAGCAGTGAATTGAATTGAAATAATCTTTTACATTTTCGTTTCTAGTTACACAAACTGAGATGAAGAAACTGCCATCGGAGCCGACCATGATAACGACTCGAGAACACGTGAATATCTCAACGGATCCGGAAAGAAGACGTGTTCAAGACGAGAGGTTAGATAAATATCGTCTGAAAATACAAGAAATCGAGAAACAAGAACAGAAACAACAACAAAGTATTGATAACTCATCGGAGGTCGCGTCAGGTCACCGGGTGTCAGAGGTCGCGTCCGGTCACCGGGTGTCAGAGGTCGCATCAGGTCACCGGGTGTCAGAGGTGGTGTCAGGTCACCGGGTATCGTATAATCCTAGTTATGATAACATACAGATTCCGACGTGCGTTCTACAGCTGTCACCGGGGTTCGACGACGGCTCTCACCTCTCGCTCGCGAAACATCTATCGATGGAAGAATCGATGAAATCTCAAACAGATGTCATCTCTCGCGGTCGAGACTCACTGCCGATCGCGACGATCGGCTCGCAGGTCGAGGAGTTACATCGTAAACTCGATCGGCAGTTGAGTTTGAATAATCCGGATGATTATCGAATCAGTCGACAGAGTTTCTATAAACCATACATGTCGATGAGTACGACGGCTTTAGACTGTACTTTACACGTTAATACGACCGGTCCGATAGTATCCGAACTACCGCGTAGACATCAACAACGAGTGCAGGCGAGAGCCGTATCAGAACGTCCACGATTGTTAGAACACGCGCAGGTCGGACGTATGGCTAGCGATCCATATCCTCGTGTTAAAACGCAACACGATCTGCCGTTGAAACCGAGTAATCGTTGTAATAGTACGTCCGACCTGGGTATAAACGCTACCGGATCGTCGACGTATCTTCCCTCGTCGTCCGAGTTATTGGTGATGAATGAATCGATGGAGCCGTCTGCCGGCGCCTCGTCCTCGTGGAACGACAGACGTCAACATTCGCCGACGAATCCGCAATATCCTCGTTACCAGTTTCATCCGGTTTCAAGACTCGAACCGATGAGACATCAGCACATTCCGCAACAACCGACTGATAGTATAGACAGCGGTCTAACGTATAAATATCAGCAGACGCGTTCTCATCCTGGATTACATTATATAAACATCAATCATCAGCAGAGAATGTCTCCGTACGTATTATCAACTGATTCACCGATTTCAATCGATGATCCTCGTTATCAGTTGTATTATCATTTGTGTTGTATATTCCCTGAAGATCGAGTTCGAAGCGTCATGAACCGTCATCCCAATGAATTAAACCCTCAGAAAATCTGCGCTTATATTCTCGATAAATAAGGGCATCGTTTTACTTAGTAAATCGAATTAGAAGTACAAATTTGGAATCAAAAATAGAAATGACTTCAGCAATGTGTTGACTAAACTGTGTTCAACTGTAGTTTGAAATTCACAGTAATAAATCATCATGTTTAAAGTGTAATCTCTTCCCCCATCAGTGTTTTAATTGTTGTGATTTATGTATTGAAAGTTATTCAATTCGATGATGATGATGATGATGATGATGAATGTCAGAATTTTCATCCAATCCTAAAAAACTAGTCTTTAATGAATATAAACTTGTGTATATGTAGTTTAATGTAGTAGTATCGCGTCATTGTAGTTTTCAATGTAATTGACATTAAAAAAAAAACTATTTTTCTTGTATTCTAATCTGTTTTAATCTCTGGTGATTTTCAGGTTATTATAGAAATGGCTTAATAAGATTAAAACTCCATTATTTGGAGTATAAAGAGTTGTAAATCTAATTATATATATACATATATATTATATATTTGAAATGTCTCAAGTTAGGGCTATTTCTTTTCATGTAGTTATTAGAGTTCATACTAAACTTTTGTCTCTTCCGAGTTGAGAATCTCTGAAGTTACTGTTATTTACGTATTAGCTTTTTTTTGTTGTCAAATTATGTAAGATTCCTTCATAAAAAGTCATCAAATTTGGTAAACATTTCCTTGTGGATCAGGGTTTAAAACAATTATTGTCTGAAGGTCTTAATTATCTTCTCTCGAAGTTCTCAACTGTCTTTAAGTAACCGTGAAAACGGTTTTTTCATTTTTTCAGCTGGCTACTGGCTAGTCACTTCTTTCATGTAAAGTTAGTTCGTTTAATTAGTTTTCAATGAAACTTTCATCAGCAGGACTGACTTTATTCAATCAAGAAATCAATCAAGTTATGAAGCAAACATATGTCCAGTAAGGACATGAAGTTGTATAAGTGAATGTATCTGATACATTATGTCTGTATTTATATGTATAAATTCATTATCAGTAGATGTAAAAATAAAGCTGGTTCCGATATCAAATTATTGGGCGATAAATCAATAGATTCTAATTGTTCTTATTCAGTCAATATACTGTTGGCCTATGTCTGTACTCTGCATGCAACCACTCAGACAATAGGACTGCCTGTATATCAGCACCTTACGCGAAGGTCGAGGTATTATAGGTAAGATCAAATTAGTTCAACGCATCTCAAACACTGTAGAGTACAGTCGTCTCGCGCTAGGGTGAGCTTTGGTGGGATTAGACGGATAAAGTAAACAATGGAAGCCCTGAGACGACATGTTGAGTTCGAAAGTTCACAAGCTTATGCTGCAATACGTCCATAAAGACATAGAGAGAGAGAGACATAGATGCACTAACGAAAATAAAACATTGTTTAAAAATGTATCAATTTATTCAGATGACCACGATAATGATGCAGTATACATATTACAATTAATGAATGTCCCGTCTATAAGATCTACTGAAATATACACTACTAGTAGCAAATACAAGCCCCCTGACTGTTATTCGTTGAAGACTTGAAAATTCATTTTAACAATAAAACAAAATACAGAGTAGACAAAAACAATCCATGATTACACAACAAACACATGGTACAAGTCACAAAATCAGTAGACTCCACTCAAGTCGGGTCATTCCAGATAAAATCGATTTGGACATAATTCATATACAAAATCAGAAAAATATTTCAACAGTTTCTGTTTGAGTAAACGGTTATTGCCGATTCTAATGGTTATCGATCCGACTTAGAGTAGAATTCACTGTTGTATGTTATTTCATTAACGAGAAACAATGACGAGATTCCTATATACACACTTCAAGATTCTATTGTTTGATTCTATAAATGCAATTATTCTATTAATCTTACTAAATGCAATCAGCATTTATTGTTCATCAGGACACAACGATAAATATCCATCATTAATTATAGATACAAAATTACCGAAATATTTCACTTTTAAATCAGTCGATTTCTAACCTGAATTCCAACCCGAAAACTGCTCTAACAGAAAATAAACGACTGGATTTACTCAATAAAATATCGGATATAGATATCACAATTTACACAACAAATAACTAACTCATCCTAAACTAAGAACAAGGGATAATTGACACATGATCAGCTCTGTAAGGGCTGAATACAAGTGGAATGATTTGAGAGGAATGATTTTTGACAGATATAAGACGAGGGTCACTTACACAGTCAAGGCTTAAAGTTCAGACTAACACCATTTGAGTTTTATAGCCAGTCTAACAACTTAAGACTTGTCTCAGGATTTAAGGTCATTTTTAGACTCACAACTGCGTAACTGGATGTATTTTTCATGCAATCAATACAAACAATTGTCACCAATCTTATCAAAATATACATTTATCACATTATGCTTTCTACATGTCGTCGCACTAAACACACATAGTCCCGATCACAAACATTTAGCTAAAATATCTTTAAGTAAGCTCGCGACATCGGTTGAGTTATCTTCATCGCCTGAAATTAAAAACATGAATTAGTAAATATGTTTTAATCCTACATTTACAAACTCGGGGCTAATTTCACAAATAGCGGAATTATGATTAGTTTCTTATGGCAACCTTTTATATGACTTCAAAAAAAGGTGAGTTTGTTGTAATGAGCATTGTGAAACCAGACCCAGCACTTATTATCACACGGAGATATCAAATTATTTGTTTGGTGATATACATCATTTATCTGAAGTTTTCGTTATTTCATTTTAACGTACCTTCAGTTCGACCAGTGATGTCTTGTTCTAATCTTAATTTACTCTCCTGACATTTCAACATTCCTTCTTCGATTGAATTTTTACTGATAATCCTGATAACAGTCACTTCACTACAAAATACAAATACTCAATTCAATAAAATTCAATAACAGGAAGAATTTGAGTCGTACGATGAGGAATGTTAACTGACCGAGTTTGTCCGACCCTGTGACAACGATCTTCTGCTTGTTTATCGTTGTACGGATTGTAATCAATATCGTGAAGAATGACGGTGTTGGCAGACGTCAAATTGATTCCTAAACCACCGGCTCGAGTCGACAACAAAAATATAAATATTTCCGCGTCGTTGTTATAATCATCAATCAGCTTCAATCTGAAATAGAATTATCATTCATCAGTTGTTAATTAGTTTCAGGAATGTACGCAGAAGGTACAGCCATTGATATTCCTTTGCCACGGATAATCTAGACTGTAAAGCATTCTACTATGTTGACAATCACATTTCCTTGATAATTATGCTCCTTGTAAGCTGCTGCTGTTTGGCTCACTACCCTTAAAGTCTTGTTTGATTTACTTACTCCATACACACCCTAAATCCTAAGTTTCGGTATAAGAAACCCTTTTTTACAATCTTACAGCGCATACTCGCCTCAGACAGATGATTGAAAACGTACCGTTCACTAACAGGTGTTGAACCGTCCAAACGACAGAATTTATAACCTCTAGCATTCAGATATTCCTCCATAATATCCATCATCATCGTGAACTGACTGAATATTAACACTCGATCACCCTACAATACAGTTCATCATACATTCATAGGATTTACAGTAAAACTGTCATAAAATATAAAATTTTTCATTCATATTCTACTCACATTTTCTTTCAAACCCGGAAGAAGTTCGTCAAATTTTTCAAATTTACCCGAACGGCAGATTACATCAGGAGTCAAACAGTATTTATTGATGCACTAAAAAATAGATCATCACATTCAAATATAATGTTTTATTAAAACAGTGGTTTATATTTACGCAGATCTACAGAACAGTGTAAACTGTACCTTGTACGCTTTACAAGTTTTATGGATTTCAAAATCGGACATCACTTCAAAATCCTCCAGTATATAATCTTCATTAGCATCGTAATGGCCCGGATCCTTTTAAATACAATTAACAAAATACTTAAATCAGGGCCTACACTCGCTCTTCAGGACTCAGTTCCACAGTTCTGAGTTAGAGTTAACTCTGAGTTAAAGTTAGTTCATTTTCAATGAGTTAACTCAGAGTCAAATCTTAACTCAGAACTGTGGAACTGGACACAGTTGGTTAAAGTTAACCTTTGGATAACTGATATTTTATTCCGAGCCTAGTTCCAGTCAGCTAATGGTTAAATTCACAAGTGTGGAACTGGATCCTCAGTTCAGAGTTAACTCACAACTGTGGAACTGTTCATATTCAAGAATCATATTTTTTCTCAAAACAGTATAACAGGGTCCTGCTGCACTGTTCAGTTTAGAACTTACCCGTCTTTTCAACATTTTCGCCATTTCTCTCAGTTTTTCACGCGTATACTGCGTTCTCTGTAGTAACGAATGATTCGCCCATTTCCTCAACTGCATCACGATATGATTCGTGTTTTGCGAAACGTCTCCTTCCCGTTTTTCGCGATATTGTTTTGAAACGCTTTCCACGAGATCGTCGTATCCTTGTCTCTGTTCGGCGGTCATCGGACAATGAAGGATCTGTTCGATTTTTGACGGTAATTGTTGTAGCACCTAAAATAGCATTATCGACTTCCATTAGTTTTCCAGGCTTTTTGGTAAAATTTATCAAATTCCCCGAGTTGTCCCTGATTTTTGGGAAATCGACAGTTTACGAACCTGCGTTTTGAGTCGTCGTAAAACAAATGGATGCATGATTCTCTTCGCGTGTTCAATTCTTTCTCTTTCGTAATTACCTCGAGATTGATCGTTAGTCGTCGTTCCTCGCTACAATATTCAAATCAAACATTAAATTTCTAAATGCCTATTTCTCAAAATTTAAGGAAAATTCTCAAAATTTAAAAGCATCATCGATTTAGAATGAGTTCTTAAGGAATCAAGGAATTTTAGACCTCTGTTATCTATATTCTATACTTACTGAAAACATTGAGAATATTTTCGGCAACTGGTCGCCCATACTGCGAAACATTTGTGGCATAACGAACGCGAGTAAAGACATCAGTTCAACGAGATTGTTTTGTAGCGGGGTTCCAGTCAGTAACAACCTTCTTCTGATCTGTAAAACCAGAAATAGAAATATGCGTAAATCAAAAATCTACTGGGAATGATTTCACATTTGACTATCGGTTAAAACATTGGAAATGGATTGATTTTAACGCGCTAACTTAATTGAGGTCTTGGGTCTAGACACACTATCAGTAAGAAGTAAGAATTACCTTAATTTTCATCAGATTTTTATATCTCAGTGAAACCATGTTTTTCAACATGTGAGCTTCGTCTAAAACGCCGAAATGGAACTCGTATTTTTTAAACATGACGCGATCGTCCACGTTACCGGTCGCCATCTGATACGTCGTCAGAATCACGTTTATCGTTTCGAAATTATCTTCGTAAATTGATTGTCTGATTCCAATTCGTTCCTCTTGACTACCGTAATACATGATTACTTTTAGATCAGGGCACCATCGATGAAGTTCCCGCGACCAATTCTCTGAAATATTATAAAATTCACGTTTATTTCATTAAACATCATCCACAATTTCTGCATAATTGGATTGTTGTTGCGGATATCCGTGAACCGTGAGAACCATGCCAGCTTACCGAGAGTAGAAGATGGTACTATGATCAAATGCGGACCTTTTTCACCGATCTCGAGTAAATGCGCCAGAAACGATATCGCTTGAATTGTTTTACCCAAACCCTAAAAACAAAACAAAATTTACAGCTTTCGAACACATTCTGCAAAAAAAATAAACGGTTTTCATGATTGGAAATAAAATATTTTACCATTTCATCGGCTAAAATTCCATTCAGTTCTTTTCTATTCATCAATGCTAGCCAATTCAATCCTATCATCTGATACGGTTTAAGAGTTAATCTGCAATCAAATCATATTGAATCAATTCATTTTCAATTGTTTGATTCCATCCACACTTACGCAAATATCAATCTGCAACCTACACCCCTCACACATCAATTTAAACATTTTCATTATCTTCCAATTTTTCAATTGATCCCCCCAAACGCCATCTTATCAACTTCACACTGCAGATTGATACCTGTATTAATCAGATTGTAACATACTTAGGGTTAATAAGATTAGGTTGTACGACTATCTCAGCGTCCTGACCAGCATTCAGCTCTGTTTGATTCATCAGTACACTAACTGCCGATTCGATATCGTTAGAAATTTTCTCGCAAGTTTTCATCAAATTGATCACTTCGTTTCGATGTCTGATCATTTGTTTCGCGCCTTCGATGATTGAATGAGACAAAATCTTCACTTGGTTTAATTTCTCTTTCTGAAATGAGTCCAAATAATAATGCGTGTAAACTCAGTAACAGAACATCTCACGCTGAAAATGCGGTAGAAATCTTACCAAATCAGTATAATTTTCATAAGGTCTCGCGGCTATGATCGCTGCCGCTTTTTTCTTCGAACAATTCGGTAAAGCTCCACATTCTTCCACTGATGATTCATTGAAGAAATCGACGATAATTTTCTGCAAATCGGAGTCATTTTCTGCTTCGTCCTGTCGATTGTAATTCAAAACGTAAGACTTTCATTTCAAAACGTCGACAGCTCTACCGACTTCAGGGAAAAATCATTTTACCTGATCACTGTCATCATCATCACCGGAATCATACTCCTCATCATCGTCCGGAAGTTCACCAGCAAAATGTTCGATCGTTTCTGAAGTTAAAATGAAAGAAATAGTAACATTTATACGAAGCATTCAAATTCAGTCACAATGATCAGGATTATACTATGGCTCCAGAACCAAAATGGTCTTAAACCTAAGCATTGATTGCGCAATAAGCTGTTAATGGGTGTCTGGGTTAATGGGTGTCTTCGATTGAACTTACTATTTTTGCGTAATTCTGAGCTGCTCAATTGACAAGATTTTTTATGTTTTACAGCTAACTCATTGAGATCATCAGATTTAAAACCGTTTTGTGCTTTTCTATTTTTCATCGTCGCTTGAAGATCTTTGATACTCCACGCCTTAGAAATATCGAGAGAGTCTACGAAAGAAAACGATTGAAATTTCAACCTTTAAGAATATCAACAGGAATGACGAAACTACACACAATTTTAGTCACATTCTTGCCTTTTTCCTCTTTTTGTAAAGATTCAACTGCTTTATCAACATTATTACCGCACAAAGTAAGAACTTCCTTCAGTTTCTACATCAAAACAATTGACAACTATATTTGCAGTTTAAAGTAACTACGAATTGAAAATGAGTTTGTAAGAATAATCAATAAATATCTTACATCTTTAGGTAGTTTAGGGTAAGCTCCCATTAAAAATTCTAATTGACTATCTTCAGTAGATTGTGAATTGTCAGTAGTAGATTGAGGTAGTGTAGATTCAGTAGATTCCTGCGTCGTAACTGGTTCTGTATCGCTTTCATCCGAAAGAATCACCCTCGCTCTCTTTCGAGCTGGCGCGCTAATCTTCTCGCTATTTTGACTCGAAGCTGAAAATTGAAAAATCCGATTCATATGGATTTTCTACAGCGCGCGAACAGTTCGTTCATTTCTATAATTCAGAAATAGAATTACTTTGAACATCGCTGTTCATCATTATAATTTTATCAACGGCGTCTTCGTAATTGTTAGCCGATCTGGCAGCGCGCTGCAGCAACATTCTCGGTTGAGTCGGGAATAATTCTTGCAATCGATCAATCATTTGTTGCAGTTCATTCGATGTTAAACACAACCCTATCGTTAGATAGATACGTGACACAAACAGGTGCATGAATCAAACACATTGCACAAATTAAGGTCCCTACAGATCAGTGATTCCTGGATATAAGGAGTTTTAAAGAGAAAATTTCATATTTCGAGGAAGCGTCTGCATCACTTTCATATCCTGATTACAGAAGACTCCATCGAAATTGGTACCGTTCATCTCGGTTAAAGAAGGTTAAGGGCTCATTCATTTATTACGTACACATTAGGGGAGGGGAGGGGTAAATGTAATTGCGTACTGTAAAGCTTAATGTATATGAAAAAATGGCCGATTTTGCGCGTACAGAGGGGGTTGAAAAATTCGAATTCTATGATAACGTAATAAATAAATGATCCCTAATTTTGTGATTTTATATGCAAATATTCATAATTGACAATACTGAACTCAGTTTCTAATTGGGTAACAAAAAGATCCCGCTTCAAAATGTACTGAATTAGGAATGTACAACTTCTGAAGCATCTAAATTGCCTATTTCTCAAAATTGAAAGAGTTTTACAGGAGGTTCAGGCACCTTCAAAAGTATTTTCTAATTCGAAGGAGTTTTTATGGAATCATGCAGTCGTAGGGACCCTAACAAAACACATTTTACCCAATCACCAAAAATCAAGTGGAATTTTATTACGAATTTCAGAATTAGAAAACAACATTTTTTACGTGCACGAGTGAAACATGTTAAACCCTGATTGAATACATGCAAACAAATAGATGATTAGTTTACCCTTAACCTGAACACTAAAATAATACAGAAATCTTACAAGAATGTACGGCTGGACTGTCATCATCCTTGACATCATTCTTTTCATCTTCATCACTGGAAAAATCTGCTACTTTTCTTTTCACTCGATATCTTTAAAAAAAAAAAAACAATAAACAGAATTTCGAGGAAAAGTTTCGGGAGGCAAAACAACAATTTCATAATTTCATCTCGATTTTAAAATACCTGGGTAATTTTCTTTGACCCTTCGAAAACCAAGGTGATGATTTACTGGTGGTGTTATCATCTGAGTCACTATCATCAATAGGATTCGAGCTTTTACCGATAACATTAGATTTTGTTTTTAGTATCGGGCTAGTCGGCTGTTGACTTGGTGGTGTTTCTGGAATCATATCAATATCTGTAAAATAAATAGGGCATAGACCTCAGGGTCAACTTTACAACAGATTTCACCTTTTAGTTTTTTTAATTAAATTAGATTCATATATTCATTACATGATTGACTTCTTTGTGACTAATATCCTTTTATGTTTCAGGTTAGACTAAAGGTCAAGGTTTTAATCATGTGGCCCTATTCATCAATTTCTAGAAACCTGTCTACGGTTTAGTTTCAGAATTGGATATTTTCACAAACCATTTAGCAAGAGTACGAAGGTCATTTTACTTTCAGATTTTTTGGTAGAAGCCGGACGCGAGGACGGGATGGCGTTTGTCAAAGCGTTCCACTCACAACTAATAAAGCCTAGGCCACTATTTCTAAAGATAATTCGTCAAATGATATTACCAATTGAAGGATTTGGTGAATTTGCACCATTCTGAATTCTGTTGTCAATTTCATCAGTTCCATTACAATGATTGGTTCCGTTGGCGTGGTTAGAGGCAGTGCCGCCGCTGCTACTGCTGGTTGATGGTGCATCCTCTGCCGAACTGTCTTTTTTCAGGCTAGTTTTTGGTACAAAACGGTATCGTAGTAAACTCTGGATGGAACTCATGTTTCTGAAGAAATAACAAATTAATTCTTTATCTAAACGAAAAACACACAGACTAAAAAGACTTGACTGTCAGTGATTGAATGAAGTTTAATACATTCTATATTTTATGAAGATTCCGTGAAGATTTTTCACGCAGAAATATAAAAAAGTGAAATGAGTTTTTATAACCGTACTGTTGTTTTATCCTTTCACTAATTGAGCAGTTAGTGATAATTTAGAGCGAGGAGACAGAGAGATGATAATTACACGAGTTCGCGCAATAACATCAACACCAGCCTGTAGCGCCACCCAGTACTCGCTTGCCTGATACAAACCCCAACACCACTATACTCACGTGCCACAGCGTTTCCATAATCCCATATCGACCCCGCTGACGGGGCCGGACCGAGTTGGCATTGAAATAATTAAAGGGAACTTATATCAAAATACGCTGTTATTATATTGACAAAAACGGATTATCGTAAAACCCACAGTATAGCAGTCGCAATCCCCACTACTACTGATTTTGATTAACACCAGAATAGCGCTCACCGAGTCTCCACTCACTCCCACACAGTAAACAGGCAGTCTATCCCCACTCAGTACTCCCACAATAGCGGTCTATCCCCACTCCCCCAGTATAGCAGTCGCAATCCCCACTCACTCTCAATCCCTACAGATTCAGAAGTCTTTTTGAACATGCCAATATCAGCGAGCGGTTGGTTTATATTCATTGAAATATCACTATTTGGGCCGAAATAGTAGTAAATATTTCAATCAATGAATACAATTCATTACTGGGTCGTTGTCCGTCCTGCTGTTTCTCTCAAATTTACTCCACCATCGAAGAAATTTAGTGAACGAAAACAACACGATTTCAAATAATACAATCAAGTGTAGTATGTATTTTGACAATGAAATATAATATAACAGTTTGAGAATGAATAGAGCTGAATACAATACACTTCATACGCTAAATACATTCAGATGACATGTACATATATATAAAATTTAAATATTCAATGGTCCATAGTTCAACTGTGGAATGAACTGGCTACATGTAAAGTATAGAAAATACTAATATCATTATCTATGTAGTAATAGAAACTATTTGTTTTAGAAAACCAGGTATTCATTTTCCAGAAATTGCATAAAAATGTGATTTCTCAATAGTGTATGGAGGGATATTTCATGATCAGCGAAAACATCCAAAAAACGATGACAAAATTCTCTTCGTTAAAATGTGGCGTAATGGATGGATATTCTTACTTTGTAACAGTGAAAATCTGAATACTTGGTTAATTTAAGTAAAGTCAGTAATAATACATAAACAATAATTAATTAAAAGAATATTTTTCTGAAAGAGAGATGTAGCACTATTCTCTTTAATAATGGTCACAGTGGTTAACATTGTAGAACATTTCAAAAGACTTTTTAACAATGATTCGATATAACAATAAGTTTAGAAAACACATATTATTGACACGGTATAACAAAATACGTCCAAACACTTCATCATGATAAACCGTATTATGAACATGGTCAGGGAGGTGGCGCCTCTGTGCCCGTACTAATCACTGTCTCTGTACAACGATTTGATGTCTTGAAATGCAGCAAATTAGGAATAATTTCATTCAGGCCAAGAAATAAAAGCTAAACAATATTTGGCACACGATAAATTATGCCTACTGTTTTTTAATTTTAAACAATTTGATTAATTCTAATGATGCCATTAGTGGATTAATTCAATGAATTATGCTTCATTATCCATTAATCTCTGAACTAAGTACCTCTTTATTATATCTTTCAATAGCCGCTAAATCACTATACTAATTTATTTGATTGTTGTCTAGGTTACGTCACGCCCGCTTAATAATGATTTTAACAATTACAAAAAAGATGTTCACATGTAGAGTAAATTGTTGTGACCTAACCACTGTACAGTTCTGTCCTTAAAGTCGACAATTGACTATCTTTAACTTAAATGGACAATCCATACTCATTAAAACATTACTCTTAACTACTATACAAACTAATCTAATAGAAATATGTACCAATATTTTGATATCAATGCCGGAATTGATGAAACCCGACTATGGCAGAAAACAATGAAATGGCAAAATGATGATGACATCTTTAATAATGGGGTACATTCAATTCTTGTATAGAAATATCAAAAAATTCGATCTCATTATTTTCTATAGCTGAATAAATTCATCTGTTGACAATTTTTTTTAGATGTGTTTTACACTGAAGAAATCAAAAATCACCAGAAAAAGCACCTATTTTGATTTCATTTTACAAATTTATTTATGTTAGTACCCCAATCTGGATTCAGTACCACAGTTCAGGTTCAGGGTGGCTACTGGCATTGAAAACCTGGAAAACTCAGGGAATTTGATAAATTTTGCAATAAACCTGGAATTCAGACTTTTGGGATTTCATCCTATCAGGGCCTATGCTAGTCTAAAGCTATTATTCCCAAACAACGTACAGGGCGAAAATGCACATTTAAGAATAATTTTCGTCCCTTATTTTTGAGAGACGAGGATTTGAACGTCTATTTAAGCCCTTAAACCACCATCAACTCATCCAATGAAATTAAACTATTGATTAGTTGTAGGGAACCCGTAACAATGAATGGTGTATTCAGCCGAGGCCTGTGCTTAATTTTCCCAAAGTCACTTTTCAGAATTTGCCGAGACTCGCTACAAACCCTGCTGTTTATTATTTATACCGAAGGTTTGAGTTCTAACTGTGAGAACTATGGAACTGAGTCGACTGTATTTCATAACAAACTATTGACAAGTATCCCACATTTTTACAATGCACATATACATCATATACTGTCAATCGAAATGTTTATCACTGACAGAAAAATCAATTAAGACATTAATCATTAATCAACGCGTTGATAATTACGAACCGTTGATGATATTTTCGGGGATTTCCCACGTGTACGTGAACTCTTTACACACGTAAGGATTCGGTAAATCTTTTTTAGAAGTTTTCGCTTTTTTCTCATAATGCGCGATGATATCTTCGTCGGACGGACACGATTTCTGGAACGCGACCGTTTTATAAACTTCTGCGAGATATTTCCACACGTGTTCCATCGTCGACGGAATCTCGAAATCTTTATACGCCTGAAATAGAGAGAGACAATTCAATTCTACATTCTTCTAACGCAGACAGAACAAACAACTTAAGCAAGGTTCCATTCATAAAACACATAGACGAGGTCCCTAAAAATCAGTCATTCCTGAATATAAGGAGTTTTAAAGGGAAAAAATTTAAATTTTGAGAGGCGCAGTAGCCGAGTGGTTTAAGCCACCGGTCACTGGTCTCGTCAATCCAGGGTTTATGGGTTCAAACCCTGGTGTCGACAAGAGTTTCAAGACAAGAAACATCGAACCCGCTTATAATGCCCTGTGTGGCACTTAGCGGGTTGAGGGTGTTGATAAAAAAACAAATTAAATTTTTTTCTCCCTTCAAATAATTGCCCCATATTTAAAAGATAAAATCCATATTTACTGTAATATTTTCATGGTAGTTATTCAGTTAAAATTTCCACATGACTCGATTAGCAGCAGTAGTTAGTAATATATGTTCTATTTTCGACTCACTTTAGCTGATATAACTAGGTGATGCAGTTTAGGAATAAGTTGACAATCTGCGTAACTGAGGTCATCGTTCAGTAAAAACTTTGTATGAGATGTTCGCGATAGATACGTGTTCAATTTCTCCAGTGACGCTAACAGTAAACTCGGGTTGGATGTTTGATCCAGCAAAAATGCATTCAAATTCTGAAAATAAATTCATCACAAAGTCATTTATACAGTACACTATGATTGGCTCAGACGACTTCTTAAACTGTTCTACTCTGATTCATGCAATGAGGACATTCTGAAATGTGCATCAAGGCTGTTTTACCCATATTGTCCAATACGGTCTTGAATTTCAAGTGCCCCATGAAAAATATCACCGACGACCACATTTTTGCCAGCGCATTTTACCACCTGTTCATATTCTCTTGAAGCCTCTATGCCATAAAATAGTCCTAAAAATTTTCATGGATACAAAAATCGCCCATATTTCACAAAAGTACCCTTAATTTTCTTCCGATTCTGTCTAACTTTAACCGTGGATTCAGCTCTTGCTACAGGGAATCGTTTACTGGCTAGAAAATTCATGACATCGTTCCAATGAGATCTGATTCAAGTGAACAGGTCTACTGACTGTTATTTGACAGGATTTCTGATTTCAAACGTGATCAAATGAGATAGGATAATGTTATCTATTCAGCAGTCCTTATTATTGACATGTTGGTAAATGTGGTATTCGGTTCTCAGATAAATTCAATCAATATTTGAACACATACAGCTGTATATCATACTGCGCGCGAGTGAGTACAGCAGCGACGCAGCTGATATATTTCACATGTCAGTATTTTTAAATAGCTATACATTCTCAACGCATGTATTTCGACAAAGAATTTAATTCAATTTACGTAATTTCTATTCTAGCATAAAATAGGTGCGTGCAATAACCTGAAACGTATGCAAATAGCTTTTACGTGAATAAATTAAAAGAATTCTGAATGTATATTAGTAGAACCTAATTGAGGTATTGACAATTTTGAATAATGGATGTATACATATGTACACAGCACTGGTCATTATAGAAAGGGTTCGTAATGGATCAACAGCTGATCAAAATTCAACTACCGCTACTTTCCTTACTTATCTCGTCGAATATTCATTAAACACACGATTCTGATAACAAAATTGTCCCCATTTTTTTTTTCAGAACGCCGGTGAGATTATGAGATTATTCTGCCAAAATGTGCAAGAAGCTAAATTATGAGGTCCTCGATAAAGATGATTTTCTAAAAGCCTTGTTTTCATAGTATCCGCGACATACTGGAGGAATTGAATACTTTATGAAGGTTTTGACTGTCCCCTCCATAGTTTGCTTCTCTCTTCATTATCAAGGCCTTGCATGAAAATTCACAGCACTATTTAAGGCACTGACGAAAGATTTCTTCAATTCACTCTGTACTTTATAAAACCGTAATAAAACTTACTCTGTACATATTTGCTATGACCAGTTCTGCCTCAGATTCCCCGGCTGAATATTTCGCTACCGCCATCTGTTCACATTTCCAAATATCGAGAAAGTTTTCGAGATCATCGACTTCCAAATCCTGTTCGCCATTCGGACCGCTTTCCACTTTAATAATCGGTAGTTTTTTTCTACCGGTTAGAGCTTGATAGTCTTCAGGGGGGTTTCCGGGAGTTACGGTTTTCACTGTCAGATTGAAATAATGATTCTGATGTAAAACGTAAGCCGCTAGAAACCACTGATGACTCGTCGGACAGGAACCTTTACTTTTTTTATCAATTAAAGACGCCTGAAACAGAAACAAGAAAACGATCGAAGAGCTGGTAAATCGATTTCAAAGCTTCATTAAGATTTCTCTATCGCGTTCAACTAATCTATTACGATAGCTTGAATTTCCTCTTTTGATTATGTTTGTCTCGAGAAAATGTACACAAGATTTTCTTTTCCAAAAAAATTCACAGAAACAATTTCTGCAAAAGTTTGTTCAGTACGAGCAAATTTAGAGGAATGTAATGAAATATGACTAATGATATAGAAATGACACAATCATACAGCTGTGTCATATCTCGTAGTATGTTCTATGTTATTGTATGGGTGTGTAGTTATTCAATCCCACTTGTACAACCGACCGACCAACAGATTTGTGCGCGCCAAAAATGTTCTATGAGGTAAAAACAGGTTTTAATGACCCAAATATCGTATTCAAGATGCCTCTTTACTTAAATGATTAATAGGGGCGTCCGAAATTTCGTGAAATTCTTCTAATGAAATCTGGGTTGGCATCAATGAAAAGTTTGAAACAATCTCACAAAGCCGTAAGGAAATAAACGCATAAAATTCTTTTCTGAAATACCGACAAAACGTACTGAGAAGAATGAAAAAGATTAAAACAAAAGCTGAGCGTGAACCTCCGCAGAATGTAGGTCAATTATTTTTTCTAAACCTACATTCGCACAAGGATATTCATGACAGTTTTATATATATATATATATATATATATATATATATATATATATATATATATATATATATATATATATATATATATATATGTATATCTCATTAATATTTGCACAGAAATTATCAGTATTTGACCATAAATGCTTTTATCAAATCAGATAAATTCCATTTAAATCATTACATGTATCAGGCCTATTATTGATTATAAACGTCTGTGAAAGGTATTTTTAATGCGAAAAGGCAAAAAATATTTCAAACCAAGACAACATTATGTTTGTTTACCATTGTAAACAGTTACAACTTAAAGAGTTAATATACATAACCTACTTATAACTCAAGTATCGGAGAGACTTTTAAGTGATTTTTTTATTACTTTTTAAAAAGGATTGTTCCACTAGCTCTAGACTATTGACAACCAATTTTTGGCCCAGCCCAAGTTAACAATTTCATTGAGTCTTCAATAAAAAGTGTAAAACAATGAGTACTAAAATATAAACAATCAGTTACACGAAGAAAGTTTAAATCAGTTTAGTTTTAAGTGTTGTAGACGTTGAAATTTGAAATACCAAAAAATGTAAGAAAAATCCAGATAATTTCTTGAACGATAAACTAACTTCGAGCCAAAATTAAATTTTGGGACCCCTCTTCTTTTCTTATCCATGTACGAACTACATTCAGTCATTACGATTCATTGGAGCCTGAACATCAACTTTTAACATAAACTTTTACTTTTTACTATTTCACGAAACAGAAGTGACCCTACTTATTACTGGCCACCTTCCGGTTATCTGAGTTAGTCACCTAGTCGAACTAAATGAAACCGAATGTCCGTTAGTCGGAACTATATTGCGGAAATAGTTCGAAAATAAAGCGGATTCGGTTATTAGTTCCGACCACTTGTCGACTAGATACGAAAACCGAATTTTGCCAGTGCTGACAGGTAAAGACTTAGTTTATGAATATGATGTGGAACAGGTTCTGCTGGTTGGAAATTAATACTAACTGATTTAATAATAATACTTACCCTAATATATAGAAAAACTGTGTTAGGATTATTAGCTTCTCCAGTTTCATCTGTTGCTCCGTTATCTGCCATTTTACTAACAGTATTAAACTTCTCTCTGAATGGACTGAAACTACCTCACAGACAGCTAATTAATCGCGATAAATCACCACTGTAACCTCGCCCAACACAACTACTGACGTGGGGGAAGCACCGTACAGTAATCACTCGCGCCAAATCTTAACCGTCAAGTGCTGCCTCTATACATAACGTAGACGGTAATTGTGTGAACTAATTTCTTACTCGCCTGCCACAGTAGGAATGATGACCCGCTTCTCATATGGACCAGAAAACAACACAAAACCACAAATTCTTATCAAAATAAATCAATTATTATTATCATTTTAAAAATATAACAAAATACAAATAATTTATTGTAGAAACAGTTTTAAAATCGAGTTTTCTCAGCTCAGGACGGAATCGAATCAAATGTTGTCTTCTATTTATCCTTTTGTCTAAAATAATCACCTATAAATAGTAAAACATACATTATCACCTGATGAGATAACGTCAGTAATTCATTAGGAGACTAAAAGCTTTATTTATACCTAATTTTTCTGTGGCTTCCACACATATACTAGGTTTCATACTTTCAGAATACGTTGACACAATAACCAACGTTCCAGTTTTGACCAATACGATACCTTGTTGTTCCTATAATAAATAAGCACAAGGTGAATTAAGAAATTCAATTTTTTTTTCTAATTTCAATTATTAAGGGGCACCACTTACGTGTTTAAGGTATATTGAACTGCTATCAGCTCGAACACATTCATATTGTTTATCTTCATAATACATTCCTTCTTCACGGATTTGTGGGGTATTTTTAAATGCTTCTATGAACATCTGTATCTGTTCTTCATAAAGCTGAAATGAAAATTTTTTTTATAGAATTTGTACCATTAAAAGTACAGCTTACTCGAATAATAATATTAAAACTTGCTATATACAAATCTAAAAGATTCACAATGATCATGTCGTGTCTTTTAAATTTGTGATTTTAATTCTTGTTCAACAAAATTTGTTATTAATCTTTGATATTTGTATGTAATGGATTTAAATTGTATAATAGCTTACATTGAAACCAACTGAACTCGCTTTTAATACCGCTTCCTTACGTCGAATTATTGCGCAGTTCTGAACATTGTCCGTACCGATCAGTGCATCGTGAATTAAACTCTGGAGTTGGTTCATTTTTACGCTATCCTAAAAAATAAATACAAGTCAATTATCAGCTACTTATAATCAGAAACCATAGTAACGAGCAGAAAACCCACACAAACACTGGAACCTCGTCATAACAAACTTTGATAAAACAAACTGACAATTTCAGCCAGTTTGAGAAAACTGAATTAATTTTATATTGGATGAACAAACCATCGGTTATAACTGACAGATCCCCTGAATTTAGAAGTAACACGGTAACACTGTTATCAGTAATCCTGATTAATACAGTTCCACTATAATTTCATGCTGGATATTACAAACTATTAGTTATAACGAATGAACAATATCTGGTGCCCTGACGTTCATTTTAACAAGGTTCTATACAGATATAACCATGGACTCTAAAACAAATCTTTTTAGAGTCCATGCTAAAACAAACATATTTTCTGGTCTCCTGAAGTTCATTTCAAGAGGTTGGCACTGTTATAATATCCTGATTAAAAAAGTGACACATACATGAACATTAACACTATCAGGATACTCCGTATGAAAATAAGACACTGGTATATGCCAATTGCGAACGTGTCTCAATTTCGACATTTTGCTTTCAGTTGAGCTGCTCAATAATATCTAACAGTCGTCGGTTCAGTGACAAAAATAAAACTCACATCAAACAATATCTCTATATATGAATATGCATGTTATAGGAAGAAAAAGGAAAGTGCTTTTATTGTCTGTAGAATGTGTGTGTGTGTGATAATCAATGAATGAAAGCTTTGAGAATTCACTTTTAAAAAATCTGCAATATTGTCAATTTTGTCAATAGTGTCAATAGGTTCGTATGAAAAAATTATCCAACCGCAATAAACTGCCTTTTATATAAAACACTGAACCATACTTAAAAACGTACTTCTCAAGACCCAGTTTTACAGTTTGCGGCTAAAATTTGATTCTAGGGTTAGAACATTGGAAATGAACTAATTCTAATTCTCTAAAAACAACTTTTAAGTGTGGAACTGAGCCCAGAAGACTAGATAATTCCGTTAATTATGGTTTATAACTAGAAGAAGTAGAATTTGTGTCAAAATTCTGGAATAATTAAATCTGAATGATTGTTATCAAATATATCGAGATTTCACTGCAGTTCCATGTTCTGGTTGATCAAATATATCAAGATTTCACTGTAGTTCCATGTTCTGGTTGATCTGGCATTTCAAAAAGATTTTTTCTGTGAACCGGATGAAAACGTGCTATTTCCACCCTATTTGTTTTCAATTTAGTGTTGTTTATTTCTACCATCTTTATCAACATTTTTACATTAAATTCAACCGCGTGTAATGAACACGGATTGCTATATTTTCTAAATGGATACAGGAATTGCTACTTCCTGTGATTAGATCATACAAAACTGTTTTCCGCACTTCACATCAACAGCATCCGCGTTGTCATAGTAACTGGCTCATGTCGTTATACGCATATCCGACATCAACAGAGACTGCAACCTGAGTTTTTTAATTCAACGGACAATTATGTTTCCTATGAATAACCTCAATCAATCCTCTCATAAAGTATTATTCCAGTCAACCGTAGACGTTCAATATATTGCCCTACGACCAGCATTAGTCGATGATTTATCAAAATATGACATAAGTGAGTTTGACCATAGTTGTTTAAAAGATGAAGTAATTTGAAATTAACTACTTTTTCAAGCCCTAAAAATTTGAAATCGACTTTTTTATGACGCTGGGGTCCAGTCATCAATCAGTCATTAAACCTCATTAAAAAAAAGTTTTAACCTAAAAATAATCAGGATCCAATTCTACAGCGTGCAAATACTTACAGGAATTCCCTGACATTGGAATTTCGGGTTATTCTTAAACACAAGATCAGCCATTACGTAATAATAGGCTACGTAGCTCTCCGATAGTTCAATATCTACATACGATAATCGCAAAAAATATCAACATAGTTCTGTATCGGTGGCATACTGACCAGATACTGTTTGAAATCTTATTGATTACACATTGCCATTAAGTGAGGAAAACTATGGGCTTTATCCATTAACCCTTCAAGAGTGAAATACACTGTAATTAGAGCTCCACAAATCATCTCCAAAATTACCATCGTGCCACAAAACATTTTTAGTATAGATTTTAGTATTTCATGTATCTAGTAATCAGCAACTGTTAAATATTGAAATCACGTAATAGTTTTCAAGCATCTAGGAGAAGGTAATTGATCCCATGGAAGGCCTCAGTCGGTATATAGCCACTTGGTTGACCAGGTAAACAGGTTATTTCAATAGAATTAATACTAAATCCCGTAATGGTTAATGCCTCTCTTATAATTACAAATACAAAAGCAAAACCGCAAAATGGCCACAGAGTTCAAACCAGTTTTATGATTAAGTATGAACAACTGAAAACTGATCATATTAAAACATTTAGACCATTTGCTTGAGGGTGAAAACAGTGAGAAGAACAAGGAGGTGAGTTACATATGTAGAATCATACAAATAGACAACATGAAAATAGTCAAACATGAGAATTCATTTCTGGAATCTAGAGTGACATGAGAGTAATAACTGTACATATAAAAAACACAGCAGACTCATCCTAACCTACGAGCAATTATCTGAATAATTGCTCGTAGTCCTGACTCAAATCTATTGGGATTACTGATGCATTGAATTCCACTGGGCAGATCAATGCAGATCATATTTTCAAATATGGATGAATTTTTGGTGTCCTTCATGAAACCGACCTAATTGGCTTTGCACTGTTGGCGCTCACAAGACATGGATCATAGACAACATTGTTATATACAGGTGCCCTACAAATGTAGAAATACCGTTATATCTCTTTCCATTGTCAGGAAATGCCCCTAGATTCACCAATGAGTTCACATAATACACAATCTGTTGTAATGGTTCTAAGATCTTTGTTCCAGTTAAGAGGGACTTGATAGCATTTGAGGAGTCTACTGTAATATTAGTTAGTTACCTAATCATTGGTGGTAGGCTTTTTATAATCGGATGGGCTTATACCAACTGTGGTTTGTGAAAATATCCGATCGGGAAACTAAACCACAGACAGGTTACTGACTACTGTAATATAGGCCTACAGGGAATCCAGTTCCACAGTTTTGAAAGAGTTTAAATAAACTCTTCAGTCAAAATTAGTTCATTTTCTATGTTAAAACTTTTAAAGTGAAATTGAACTCAGACTGGTGGAACTGGGTCCTAGAAGGCCTATATTTTTAGTATTTTGCTGATTTTGCGATGAATTCATCTTTCTTTGTTAAGCGATCATTTCGAATGTATTTTGTCGGGTAGTTTGTCAGTTTATTGTTTTGGAAATGCCGAGAACTGGCAGAATTTCAGACTTCTCATCATAGTAGAGACTAAACAGTTCAAAGTTCAGTAAATATTTACTGCTTGGGGTATTTACGTTCTGCCCCGAATGGATAGAAGTTATTGCGATCGAGATTTCTGTCTGAGGTCAGGAATCTCGCAGGTTGAAATATCCGCAAATCTTTCCAAACGTTCTCCATCGTGGCCGTGAGCAAGGAGGAGCGTACCATAGCGGTTCACCAAGAACCTTAGTGTCTGTTGTACCATGGTGGGTACACTAAAGGATTTAGATTTTAGGATCGTAGAGCGACGGAGGTCACTGTGGTGGAGACAACCACTGCGCCAGGGCTTGTGGGCGACGTAGATGTCAAAATTATCGATTTTACATTTCTGATGGCTGCATGTGGTTTGAAAACGTAAGATCAGCCTTTGGCAAGTGATGACGGGTACGGACACTGTTGTAATAGTAACTTCAGACCAAATTCAGGACATCTATGGCTAGCCGCCATCATCATCATGGTGGCCGAGAGGGTGCCGGTGGCCGAAGAAGCAGTCGAATTCCAAAAATATATTGTGATTTTCAGGACCCTCCTACGAATGTGCAACATAAGACAAGGATTTCTATCAATCCCAGTTGTTGAGTGTATAATAATTTTTACCTTAAACGTGCAATTAAATCTCCGAGTGACTTGCAACAACGGAATGTATTTCTTTTTAGAAATTACCCTGTAGATTGCTGTCAGGTGCTGCCCCTATGTATAAGATTAGCGGTGAATAAATGAACTAAACTCGACAGCGCAGTATTCCTACTGCGGCACTCGAGTCGCTGTGCATCAAAACCCATGAAACGAAACGTGAACAAACGTAAATACAGATATTCTTGTGTTGTCTTTTCAGAATGCATTTATCACCATATAAGAAGACACTATTTTCATCAATAATTTTCTAATGAAATATTAAGAGTACTGATTATAATTGTCGCTGTCTCTACGAAAATCGTCGATTCCGTGGAAGATTTTAAATATATGTTGTCAATGGTTACATATTTGTTTCAATATGGCGGAAATAATTTGTAGTTTCCTATTCAACACCTATTATAACTAATTCATCAACTTTGAATGGCATTGAAGCTTCATCAAATTTCTCAGCGCTATTAGAAAAATTATGAGAAAAATAATTTATTGATTTATCAAAAAATCGTGTGATGACAAAATGATGAAAGTCGGGGATATTGAAAAAAGTGAAAAAAAATCATGTAAAAATTCGTCGGCTGCTGCTGCAGAAATAGAAATGAAAGATTCTGAAATTGGAGTCTCGAAAAAAGATTTCACAAACGTAGAAGAGGTAGCAGCAACTATGCCGATAGAGCTAGCGCAGGATAAACCAGCCAAGGTAATGACAACACTCAAAAAATATACAGGCCTAACATTTCTCTTTGTTTGGCTAAATTATTACTTAATTAAAGATTAAATTTTGGTCAATATTGTGACAATAATAAAGTAATCAACCATGATGTCAGGTATTTAGAATACAGTAAATCTCACCCAAATAATGCATCTTTTGATTCAAAAATGAAATCCCTAAATTATTTTACCCATGCGGTCCCAGTTTGTCTGAGTTAGGCAGGCGAGGTATACAACATTATTGATTGATTTCTCGAGTTATTTTCTAATCTTCAAGTTTTCCTCTAATTGCGTTATTCGTGTTAAGTGTTTATCCATGTTTCTCTGTGAGATGTAAATCATCGATAATATCCCGACGCTGTTTGTTGCCATTGGTTATGATTGATTTTATAACGATGTCTCTTTATTATTCAATCAGAGTTTGTCACGGCAATCAGCGAACAGTAAGAATGAGAGGCGTCGACCGTGGTCTACACCTGCCTCGTGTCACAGTAGTTCATTATCGGTCAGAAGCAACGGAGTCGATCCTAACAGTTTAATATCGCATACGATGAAACTTCAGGATTGGTTGAGCGCTAAAAATGTCCGTACAGTGCAGGTAAATAGAAATCAAATTATCATTCATTCTTGAGACTAAGCAGGTTCTTCACTGTACTTCAAATGATTCAATAGCAATTAATTCTAGTCTGAATATCTTTATTCTTATCTTAATGTCAAGAAATTAAGTGTTTCATGAAACTTGAAATTCTAATCACTAAAGAGCAATTAATTTGATAGATAGAAGATAGAGACAGTGTTATCTTGGGCGTCACAATGTTTGTGACGACCCCCAAGATAGCACTGTCCATTGCAAAAGCAGTTGTGCTCTTCATAGTTATTTGCTCTTTGGAATCATCTAATAGCAATATATGAAAGTGTATCAAGTCAATAATGTCATAAAAAGAAATCAAGAACCAAAGACTCAAAATTTATGCTATATTAATTAGGCCTAGATTGTTTTTTGAAAACTTCTTTAAATTCTAGATGTTTTTCTGTCATTAAAAACCCGCGGTTATTGTTAGAATTTGATACCCTGGAGCTGTTGGTCTTTCCCGCAGCTCTATGAACCCCTTATTTGTAATCACACAAGGCTGGGAACTTTCTTTGTCTATCAATGCATTTACTGCCAGTCAATAAAATTAATGTGGGAATAAATTATTGAAAGTGCAACCCTCACTGGTAGAATATATTGATACTAGCTACAATATTGACTTTCATGTTTAAACACAGTAAAATTCTTTGATAGGAACGCTTTTGTTTACGTTTCTAAGGGGGGAAATCGTCAATTATTTGGAAATTTACTGATAAATATTGTCATTAACGATAAGGACACGATTGAGACTTGTACTGCTGATTAGTAGTTTTAATAATTATGGGGACATTATGGAAACATCAGAAAAGATTTTTACTTCCCGCGATACAGGTACATATTATTATTACTGTTTGACTCGAGAGAAAATCTATTTATACTTGAGTTTTATTTTATTCGATTGAATTTCTTTGTAGGAAAAAGCTGATCTTGAAACGAAGGAAACGAAACAAATGTATAATTCAATTCTTGATGTAGAAAACTCATTTGTGAAGGTAAAGGCTACAGACCAAAACATTTTAGATATTTGTGCAAATTTCTTTCTTCTAAAATTGGATGGAAATCATTGTTATCAGCATTAATGCCATTTATGGTGCCATATTCAGTGTTACATAGTAGGCCCTAAGAGTAAATTTTGTCAATTCTCAAGCCATATGCCTGGGTAATGATAAGTCTTGAGAGCAGAAATATTTTTCTTGAAACTCTTGAACTTTTTTTAGGATATAGATAAACTCCTTCAATACAAAGATGAATTGAACTTGCGTAAAAAAGAAGTTCTTCATAAGAGTTATAGCGAAAAAGTCCATGAACCAATTCGTAAGAAGATAAACCGTGCAATGAGTGGCCCGTCTTACGTAGAGCTGGATAAGCGAAAAAGACAACTTCATAAAGAATATCTGGAATTTACAAACAAAAAGGTAAAGAATTCTTTTAGTTTCTTCTTTCATAGCTAGAAAATAACGTCATAGAATAATAACGATTACCACTGAGGGAATGTGTTCAATTCTGTCATTCTAACCACTCTAACACCTCTGACATTTTCAGAAAGTTTCCTATGATCTTAACCCTATAAGACCCAGAAAACAGAAGACACATATCGTTGATCATGTGAACATATCTGCCAATTTTAACGAATGTTTGAAGAAAGACATTCTAAAAAAAGTTGAGCGACTTATTTCGATCTTCAAGGTTTTCAGGCTGTTTTTGTGCTATTTATTCTTGTATTAATTGACAATTGATTTTCTATTTGAAGGGTCATGTATTTTTGGATACCTATGCACCAGAAGAATATTACCCATTAGGATTGTGTCCAGTTCGTCCATATCATATCAAGGTAAAAAATTATTTTCATAGGGGTGGGGGCATTATTTGACACTTATATGTTGCGCAGTGCTCAAAACTTCATGTACATTATCTTAACAATTGTGTACATGGCCTCGGCACAAATGCCCCTGGCCCTGCATGAAATTTGTAAATCTCACTTTATAAATTTCTAGTTGTTTTATTTTCACTGGTAAATGTAGATGCACTTATTTTTATGTTTGTGTGGGTTTAGGCGGAGCTTAATCATCTTTCTGACCCGGTGTTGAATCAGGAGCGTAAACGGGCCGAGGAGGACCGTACGATATTACACTGCATCACAGGCAGACGTTACACTGATAAAGATATAGCACAAATTCACTTACCACAGCTACCTTTAGTTCCACTCGGGCGTCATGGCACGGAATGCAGTACCTGGTTAGCCATGAAATTACACGATATTGAAAGTCCAGTACGGAAAGCCAGTCAGTGAGTGTGCTTCATTTTTTTGTTCACAATATTGAAACTCAGTTTTGGTCATCTCATTACTGAAGTGGTCTTTATTTCAAGTCTGAATTAGATTTGAGTTTCAGGAAAAATCATTTGAGAAATCAATTCTACTCTTGTATAGTTGAAATTATTTCATTTTCAAATATCTAACTCTGAAGTCAAACATCAACCCAGAACTAGAAGTTGTTTGGTTCTAAATGAATCATTTTAGGCACAGGGGCTTGTCACAATTTAATAATGAATGGATGATACCAGTATCCCTGTTCTTTTTTTAAACAGGGATACTGGTATCATCCATTCATTATCAAATTGTGACAAGCCCCTGTGATTTTAGGGTTATCTGAATTTGTTGATCAGACTAAAAAATGATACGTTTTTTCATATAATCAGCCGGGTCACTTTTGTAAACTGCACTGAAATTTGTTATCAGATCATTTTTATAACTGCGTCGCAGTATGTAATCAAGATCAAGATAAATGCTGGGTCTGTTATTATTAGCTTGATCATGATTTTTAAAAAGGTAATATACAGGGTACATATAGGAGGCCAGCTGGGTCAACTTTAAAGTGCAGCAGAAATGAGTAAAAATTGGTATCAATTTATTTTAGCCCTAACTCAGTGATTGTCAGATCATTCATCTTAGGGATTTTGATTTTAAATGTGTGTATGAATGATTTTTTCAGAGGGAGGATGCACGGTGACTATAACTACAGTCGCTGTTACTTAAACAACTGGGCGGAATGTCGCGACCGATCTGTAGCAGACGGTGAAATGAATCTACAACATAAACGCATCGTTAAAGGTCAACCTCCGTGTTTAAGTTACCCGCAAATGACAAATCATATGCTGATTAATCCATTACCAGGAGTGACGGAAATGTCGATTCCACCTCAGAATTCATATCCATTCAATCAGAGCATCGATGTGTCTACGTAATCATAAACAATTAAACATCATTTCAATCTGGTAGATATAGATGTTCACTTTTTGGAAAAAGATTCAATATGATCTCAATAAAGAGTTGTAAATGAGGGGTGTGAAAAATGTTTGACAAAATAGATGAAGCTCCTGTAAATTAACGGAAAATATTCATAATCTACCACGGTATATTCCAGATCCATATCTAGGAAATACTTTTCAATATCATCAACCGCATTTAAATGATACTTGTTTAAGGTACGCTGGATATTTTGTACATATTTTGCTTTCTGTCAAAAACTATTATTGATTATGTAGAGAAGATTGTCTGAATTATGACGTTTCGATGACATTCAGATCATCTCTTCAAAATTCCTTTAACGGCGAGCAATACCAAATGATAACAACCTATCTACATAAAGTAGGTGCTTACCCTCTATTGAGGTCTCATACTCGCGTAGGAAAGTAACCTGTGATAATAATACGTACAGCAATGTTCTAATGAAATTTTTACATTCTTTTTTATATCACCTTTTTAAATGAACGTTGCCTTAAACTGCTTTGAATGGTTATATTTTTATGTACATATCTACTACCAGTTTACAATGTACTGTTTGAACAGTAAGTCGCCATATTTTCATAAAAACCATGGTTGCCTTTAAATTGTGCCTATCTTTGAATAAACCTTGTAATTTAGTGAAATACACTTTAAAGCTTATTGTATAATTTTTGGGATTAGAATATTTGTAACTTAAGGTTTATCGATGGTAAACCGTTTTAAGATAAGCCTGTCTGTGATATTTTAGCACATTATGCACTGTTTAACTGACTGGATTGGAGATTGTAACAGTTTAGATCGAGCACATTCATTTGACAGAAAAAGATTTGAGTTTTGTTAGAGTGTAATGCGAATAAGCTTCAGTTGAATTCATTCAGTTTAAGATGAAAAGTAACCCATTATATAAAGTTTTGTTAAGTTTGTTTATATTTTCACTGCTGTGTTGTACATAATAATTTGCAATTTTGTCTTAGATTTTTTGATGAGATTTTTATCAAATCTCTTTTGATGTGTGAATAAAATGAAATACTCTGAACGAATGAATTTGTCTTTTATTTTCATTTTCGTTCCAGTCTTTGTCCACTGAATTTCAAACAGTGAATAGGATAGCAAGCCTTATTGCCAGATTTCTTGCAAATACATTACTGGTAATATCCAATGAATTTGATAGCAATAACTGTTTAGCTCTGATGTTTCTGACCCTATAGGCTACGTGATCTAACAGCGGATAACATCCAAGTTTAATATCACACTCATTGGAAAAATTTAGTCCTAATATGCTGTAAATTGTAATTGTATATTAGTCTGAAGTCGGACTCATAATGTCCGATAAGCACTGAGTGGAGTCTACTGCATGGAGTTCCCGATTAAGTCTACTGGAGCATCCAACTGTGATATCACCGACTCATAATGTCCCATAAGCACCAACTTTAGAGGTGTCTACTGTATGGATAACCAAACAACTCTTCAGAAAATGTCAAGAAAAACTTAATTAAACTTCACTTAAATCCTTTATTAATTCATTTTCTAACCGTTTTAACATTTATAATAATGTATTCAACCCTGAATAATCATTGTAAGGCTGGAAAAATTCTAAACCAATCAAGAACTCATATACAAACTGTCGACACAAGGAACTCTTTCATGTCTCAGTGAATAAACATAAAGTCTCTTTATGTCATATGTAGATAGGCTTCATTCCCTTGAACTCAGTGTTATGCAAATAATACATTTCTTTCCTCATTCAGTGTAAGAGCTAACTCGGTTTTAGAAAAGTTTCTCTTTTTCAAAGCTAGGTCACGTTGTTACCCTGATTTCATTGACACAAATACTGTATTTATGACTAAAATGTATTAGGACTGCAGACAGTCTGAACAGCAGAATTATTATTATTCAATTGGAATAATGAGATAATAAATCTATTAGAAAATTAACCATTCAAAATAAAACATTAAGATTTTGACAATTTTTACAACTGAATAAATGAACAGTTGAACTGGTGCATATTTTAACATGATAATATAAGTGTTTGTGACACTATAAGACAAACATGAGATGATACCCGGTACATTAAATTGGCACATGTAGATTTGGCATATGTTTTACAACTGTTGCTGCACAGATAATTCAGGAGTATCAGTTTTATGATATTTACCGACACCATTTATAATCAATCACAGCAGTTGTGGCCGGTTTCAGACTGAATGAAACCTTCAGCCATCGATGAGACATGTTAGTGAGGAGATACTCCTCTATCTATCTAGTATAATCTGTCAACAAAATAAACTAAATCATGAATGAATACTGGTTAAAATTATCATAGTATTTCGATACTATATCGTCTTGTAAATCATATACTATTACAGTGGACTAGGCTCGCTTGGATCTTGCAGGGCAAATACATATTCTCTGAAGCAAATGACTTGGGGCAGACAGTCAGAGCAATGATGATACAAACTGGAGTAGGAAAATTGTTAACATTTTGTCCATATAATTGGAGGCAAGCGCAGTGTACTGAATACCTATTATTCCATGTGTGAAGATAAACTCATCTACTGATATGATGGACTATTTTTACATGGTTGCTATACATATTATTATCAGTATTACATCGAGCCAATATAATATCGATCGTGATGTACGACCCCTCCAGGACCAGCAAGTGATGTCGTCTGCATTAAATCTGCATCGATTTCACGAGCCGCTTGTCGACCTTCGTTGATCGCGTGAACAACTAACGACTGACCGCGTCTGCAATCTGTATAAACATACAAACCACGTTCATTAATGTATAATTTTTAAGCTATTTTCAATTACCGACTGAAAACAAGACCTACTTCAATAGTTGCTAATTCAGTTCAAAAGACATCTTAAATCATGACTGGTCTTAAGTTTCTAGATTGGTTATAGAACCAAAATGAAATTAGAATTGTCTTAAGCTGTTAGATCAGCTATTGAACCAAATTGTGCTTAGACTGGTCTTAAGTTATTAGAACCAAAATAAACTTTGTTATAGAACTAAAGACTGGCCATGAAAATAAGCCTATAACTGCAAACCTTGGTTCTGGGATATATTTACCTCCAGCAGCATAAACTTTATTGACGCTAGTTCTGTATTTTCCCGATGTGACTTTAATATTTGACCGCGGATCCAGTTCCAAACTGAGTTCGGTACTGACTGGTTTTTCAGGTCCGAGGAATCCCATCGCCAACAGAACAAGATCGCATTCATAAATTTCCTCCGAATCTGGAAATGAATGATAGATTAGATATTAATCAGTTGTCTATCACAGCCTTATTGCTGTAGTAGAGTATATAACAGATAGATGACCTGGAACTTCTTTCATCTGCCAACGTCCAGTATCATCTTTCTTCCATTCGACTTTACAAGCTCTGATTCCAGATACATTTCCATTTCCATCATCGATGAATTCCTTACTCAACATATTATACAGACGTGGATCTCGTCCGAACTTGTGCTGAACCTCGGCGTGACCGTAATCGACACGGAATATCTTGGGCCATGTTGGCCACGGGTTATCCGAGGCCCGTGTCGCGGGGGGTGTCGGCAGGATCTCAAACGCTGTTATATTTTTAGCACCCTGAAACATAGATAGAGTATAGAATTAAATTAAAGAGGTCCAGTTTTCACTTCAAACTGAAGAAAACATAAGTCAGGAGTATAGAATCATTATAGAATCATGAGAATTCAGAACGTACCATTCTCAATGACGTAGCGATACAATCACAGCCAGTATCACCTCCTCCTATAACCAGTACATTCTTATCACGAGCGTACGTTGCTAGGTAATCTATATCATTCCCTTGTTGTTTCTTCTGCCAGGTTTCCAGGAAACTTACCGCGAAATGAATACCTTTCAACTGGCGTCCTACGAGAGAACAAGAGATTGGTTGATTCAATTCTTAAAACTGATATTCAGAACAAAAAGATCAAGACCCAGTTCAACAGTTGTGAGATTTGACGCTACATATGAATGAACTTAATGAACTCTAGTGTCAAACCCGAGAACTGCAAAACGGTTTCCCAGGGCCAGTCGCCTTGATGTCAGTTAATTCATCCACTGGTAAAACTCTTGTTTAAGCAACTGGCTGCTGAGGATTTCGAATGAAATATTCATCAGGTGAGGGATCTGACTACAGACCTGGTATAGGTAAATCTCTAGGCCATGTTGCACCAGTAGATACCAGTACAGCATCATTCTCATTCACTAAATGTTGCACAGATAAATTCACACCGACGTTAGCGCTTGTGACGAATGTGATTCCTTCTGCTTCCATTAAATCAAGTCTTCTTTGTAATACCTACAATAAATCATTCATAAAATTCACTCTTCAGGCAGGTGGGGGGGGGGGGGGAACTATCTCAGCAGCAGTTGTTAGGGTAGAAATATCTGACTCACATCTTTGTCTAGTTTCATGGTTGGAATGCCGTATCTCAACAATCCTCCAGCGCGATCATTCCGTTCATAAACGATTATCTTATGACCGGCCTAACAAATAACAGATGACAAATATCTTCAGTAACTATGAATAATAACGAAATATCATAGTATAATCATTAGAATGTGCAGAGACCTTGTTGAGTTGTGCAGCAGCAGCCAATCCCGCAGGACCACTTCCGATAATAGCTACTTTTTTACCGGTGCGATACTCAGGAGGTTCCGGTTTAACCCAACCTTGTTCCCAAGCGTGATCGATAATCGCGCATTCGATATTTTTAATTGTAACAGCCGGTGAATGAATGCCGAGAACACACGCCCCTTCGCACGGAGCGGGGCATGCTCGTCCCGTGAACTCAGGGAAGTTATTTGTTTGATGCAGTTGATACAAAGCTTCTTTCCAGTTCTCCTACAAAATGTTTCAAGATTTTATTATTATTTTCAGAGATAGATCAGAATCACGCGACAAAGTTCAGCTGAAACCAACGGTTTACCTGGAAAACTAAATCATTCCATTTAGGTATAACATTTCCTAGAGGACATCCGTGATCAGACTGACAGAACGGAACTCCACAATCCATACATCTAAAACAGATAACAAACATCCTTAACATTCCGGTCTTTGTATTCGACTAAATAATAGAGGGTCACAACATATCTGGTTTTATGTTCAAGGCAGAATGTTTATGTTCAAACAAACACTGTAAAGATGGGCAGAAGTATTCTACATATTCTATCCCTGAAATGTTATAATCAGATATGTTGTTCTTCTAAAGATCGTGAGTTATTTCTCTAGTGTTTTCTATTGACCTGGCCGCTTGAACGCGTAGATTTTTCTTCACACCCTTATGATTGTAAATCTCTTTCCAATCGCGTGATGTTTGACTCGGCGGACGATATTGATTCTTCGCACGATCATATTTCACGAATCCCCTGAAAATAATCATCGAAACATCAACAAACTTATTCATGATACTGATTGGATAAATGAGCGTTATACGAAATCTACCTCGTCTTGTCGAGGTTTTTCATCTCAATTCTTCGTTCCTGTTCGGCACTAGGAATAACATCCTCTATATCGGCGAGACTCGGTCGATGTATGAGTCGAGGTTTCCTCTTCGCGAGAGCTTCGCGTTTAGCTTTTTCAGCCGCGAGTTCCGCTTCTTTTTCCGCCGCCAGTTCAGCCAACGCTCGACGGTATTCTTGAGGGAATACCTGTTCATATACACACAATACAGTTTATAAACAAATCAAAGTGACAGGTTAATGACTGGTGTTCCCTCTGCCACAAACCTTATAGAAATCTTTAATTGCATCATCCCAATGTCCGAGGATGTATTGAGCGACCGTTGATCCAGTTTTATCGGCGAATTCCATGAGAATGTTCTGTAAGAATTCCAGGTCATCTCTCTCGACAACTTCTTCCAAATCAATCATCTCAAAGTTACATTTATTCAGGAAAACGTGTTCTCTACAACAACAATATAAACGGTATTAGAGTTTAGAGAGATATTCATGCTGGTATCAATGTAAAGTTCATCCAGAGCTTACTTGTCATAGACATAGGCGAGACCTCCTGACATTCCAGCACCGAAGTTACGTCCAGTAAGACCTAGAATCACAGTACGCCCTCCTGTCATATATTCACATCCATGATCACCACAACCCTGAAATCAGACGCATATCAGAAAATGATCATCATCACAAACCCACAGAGAATTTACTGCCCTACACTTCGAGCTGATTACCTCAGATACAGCGATAGCTCCTGAATTCCTAACGCAGAATCTTTCAGCCGCTTGTCCTCTGAAGAAAGCTTTTCCAGAAGTAGCGCCGTACAAGACAACATTACCTACTATTATATTGTCTTCCGAGTAGAAATCTTCCGGCATATCTTTAGGTGGATAGATAGCGATTTCACCACCGGATAATCCCTAAGAATAATGAGAGCAACATGAGAGACACAAGAGCACAAGGAAGAACCTACTACGAATAGAGATTGCTTACCTTCCCAACATAGTCATTAGCATCACCTTCTAATTCAACACTGACACCTTTAGCCATGAACGCGCAGAAACTTTGTCCTGCAGATCCCTTGAGTTTGATGTTAATACTCTTATCCGGAAGACCTAGCTCGATATATTTCCTGTAAAGATTGAAAATATATGATTCAGTTGAAATCAGAGATGGAATCAATGTCAGTAAAATGCCAATGTGTCTTGAAACATCAACAAGTGAGGGTTAGATAGAATAGGATAGAACTTACTTAGATATGTAATAACTCAAAGTGGCACCAAATGTTCGATCTTCATTCTTGATATCCATTTCAATGGAACATTGTTTTGAATTACCCTCAATTACATCTTTCGCTTGTTCGAGTACAATATAATCCTAGAATCAATTAGAGATTATAAGATCCTCCTTCAAAATTGAAAGTAATTCTAGAAGAGACAGATGCAGTTGGAAAGTCACCCCTGAAAACATACCAGTCTTTTTTCTAACTGGAAATCCTGTTTCACTGAACCGGCGACCATGTTTACATCAGGACGCATTCGGAATGCCGGTTTCAACATCTTCTCGAAGTTGAGCAGCATCGATTTCTTCGTGTCTCTCTTGTCTGATAATTTCAGTTTGTCAGTTCGTCCGATCATTTCTTGAAACGTGCGGAAACCTAATTTAGCCATGATTTCTCGCACTTCTTCCGCTACTAAGAACAAGTAGTTTACTACGTATTCAGGTTTGCCAGCAAACTTTTTCCTGAGAACAGGATCCTGAAATACAACTATGTCATATTAATTAACAATTCAACTTAACAAACAGGGGCCAGTTGCTGAAAAATAGTTGATTTAACCTTAGGATAATTTTCTACCCATTGGTAATAAGAACTAAACGTAATCCCAAAGATCGGTTCACTTTAATCGCTGGTTAAGAAATTTAACCAGTAGTTAAAGTTTTGAGAACGAGTTGAACCATCCTTTGAGCTACCAGCCCCTGATAGCTTTCAGGTAATAAGAATTGAAACCCTAACCTGTGTAGCAATGCCCACTGGACACGTATTCAAGTGACATTTTCTCATCATTGTACAACCGAGTACAATAAGTGGAGCAGTTGACATTCCGAATTCATCAGCTCCGAGTAAAGCTCCCATTACTACATCTTTCCCTGAAATAAACACAGAAAAATATTGCCTTGTCTTCTTAAAATCCATTTTTTCATCATCTTAAAAATTTCACTCCACTGACCGGTTCGGATTTGTCCATCTGTCTGTACCGTGACCCTCGATCTTAGATCATTCATCACTAGAACCTGATGTGTCTCTGATAATCCCAGTTCCCACGGTAACCCGGCATGTTTTATACCGGTCCAGCTACTGGCACCAGTTCCGCCGTCATGGCCCGATATAACAATGTGTTCAGCTTTACCCTGCAATATAGATTACACTTTACTCAGTAGATCTAATCATCAACACAACTGAGTAATGAGTTTGAATATTCAATGATACCTTCGCAACACCAGCAGCGATGACACCAACTCCAACTTCAGATACTAATTTCACACTGATTCGTGCTTCTGGATTCGAACATTTCAAATCATAAATCAACTGAAATATAACAAGAAGCTGTGAGTTACATGAAGTATCATACATAGTCTTAGTATCTAGCCAACTAGAGGCGAGTAACTGGTAAGCAGACCTATATCATATAGATATCTATCGGTAAATACTTACTTCACCCAGATCCTCAATAGAATAGATATCATGATGAGGTGGCGGACTGATTAAACCAACTTTTGGCGTCGTGTGACGAGTTTTAGCTATTTCTTTTGACACCTGAAAATATGAACCGACATAAAACATCATTTCTACTATCTTCATACAATATGCTGGTAGGAACAACTTTCACAGTTCATCTGTGAAACTGAATCCCGAGTATTTACTAAATGAAATACCTTTTTACCCGGTAATTCACCACCTTCTCCGGGCTTCGCGCCTTGGGCCATCTTAATTTGCAAGTCTTCTGCGTGTGCTAGGTACGAACTAGTGACACCAAATCTACCTGATGCAACCTGTAGAAGGAATTTGTAAATTTTGGGAGACATATTCGAGCAAAGAAAAATACTCTCAAGTGAACTAACGATGTATGAACCTGTTTAATGGCTGAACACTTGTTCACTTCAGGATTCTGGTTTAAATATCGGTCAGGATTTTCTCCACCTTCTCCCGTGTTTGACTTTGCTCCAACTCGGTTCATAGCGATGGCGAGAGTTGAATGAGTTTCTAATGAGATACTACCAAAACTCATAGCACCTGCAGATATCAAAATAAAACTGTTATTACTCACAACAGTCAATACCGTCATCCACTAACACATCATTTCAGTTCTTATAGATGAAGGATTCCAAAATTCCCTCATATTTCCCTAACCCTAGACCAAAAATTTTCTGAGGCCCCTTCTTACGAAGAGGTTCCTTGTGCCTCTCGGCACCAGCAAGAATACAATGACACGAAAAATGCAATATCCCTTTTGAAGAGTCAGAATCAATCCCCTTATTTTGCCTGATTTCCCTGATCTGTAAGAACCCTGACATTTGAGATTTCTAAGATTAACCACTTGGAGATGAATCTATTTTAACTGTACAAACACTGTAAGTGTTTTATTTCATACCTGTAGCGAATCTTTTGACGATTTCTTTAGCTGGTTCCACCTCATTGATATCAATAGATTCATCGGTGAAATCTAACTGTAACTGACCGCGTAGAGTACAGTTCTTCGTACTGTCGTAAGCAGACTCTAAAAACTTCATATACGACGCTTTATCTTTCTTACGTGCAGCTTCCTAAAATTCAATCAACAATACCTCAGCGAAAATAGATACCTAGTTTGAACTACAGTTAGATCTATCATCTTAGTGAATCCTAGAAAGACCCAATGTAAAATATGTCGACTTGTTACACTGACGTTTCATTTCTAATAGATCTCTTAAGAAGCATTACATCAGCGTTAACAAGATTTTCATTATTAAATCTTCATATTTCAGAATTTTTCACATACAATACATATGATAGACTGTGACAAGAAAAAAATTGATTAATGCTAGAATGCTAGCGTTTACCTGTAGATTAGCGATATTTAGTGGATCATTCATATGCTGTTCACCTCCATCTCTCCAGTGATAGAATCCTGGGTTTATAACTATACGATTGTCAGACTGTCTGTCAGAGTACGCGTATTGATGCCTTTCTAAAGTCTGTAAATCAAAAACAACAGTTAGTTACAATCAACTGCAAGGGTGATACACATTAACTACTTTGGGTTTCATTTTTGAAATACTGAGAATATATCAATGTCATGAAGTTCCTTACCTCGCCGGCTAAAATCTTAAAGTTGATACCTCCTAGTTTAGATACAGTTCCTCTGAAACAACGGTCAATGACTCCCGGGCCGAGTCCGACAGCTTCAAATATCTGCGCGCCTTTGTAACTCTGTAGCGTCGATATACCCATCTTAGCCATAACTTTACATATACCTCGTCCAGCAGCCGAGGCAAAGTGTTCATAGATCTCCTGATCGGTGAGGGGTGGATCTAGTAAACCTTGTTCTCGTAGGTTACGCATCGTTTCAAATACGAGGTACGGACAAATAGCGTCTGCTCCGTAACCTAGCAACGTACACAAGTGATGCACCTCCCTGTATATGAAATGACAGCAACAATATCAAAATAACTGCTTCCGTTTGTCAGCCATCAAAACCCAGTTCCACAGTTCAGAGTTTAGATTTGACCCTACGCATAAATTAGCAAAAATGAACCGATTTGAGACTCTGGAGTCAAATTCAATGAAGAACTGTAGAACCGAGTCCTGGAGCCAGTTCTACAGTTACAAGTTAAAATTTGACATAACTGGAAATTATCTAATTCAAACTTCATACTGTCAAATATAACTCTGAAACGTATTGGAAACATGAATTCAGTTGAAATCGATACAAACCTCGGTTCTCCAGATTCGACAATCAAACCAACTTTCATTCGTAATTTCTTTTCAATGAGGAAGTGATGCACGGCACCGACCGCCAGTAAAGACGGTACCGGTATATAATCAATACAAGCCTTCCTATCGGAGAGTATAATCAGCGAGTTCCCGCGTTCAACTGCTACTTCTACTTCTTCACAAATTCTCTCTAAAGCTCGTTCCAGTTCATTCACGGTTTCCGTCAAAGGGTAAACCGTATTCACAGTCGCTGTCTAAAAACATTCAAAATATCATTGCATTACAGTCGACTCCGCTTAGCTCAGAGCTCGGGGGACAAATAAATTCTCTCATCAGGGCAGTCGGAGCAGGGATGGGTCATTATTACGAGTAATTGGAGTAAGAAAATGGTTATGATGTCATCAGGGGCATGTGATAATTCGAGGCAATGGACTTTAAAGTAAACTCAGAAGATTACATAAAGAAAAATCCCGAGTCCACCCGATGAAAAGATTTGAAAATAATCTCACCTTCCACGTTTTGTAATTAGTCGCCTGAATAACTGATAAATCATCGAGTGAGATGACTGGATGTCTCAACCAAAGTCTCTGACACTGCTGTTTGCCAGGTTCAAGTAAATTCGCTGCTGGTCCCACCGGTGCTTCCTAAAAACGAAATGAACAAGATCTCGAAATATTCTATTTTTTCCCATTTTCTAAATCATGTTTGACAAGTCAGATCGAAACTTACTAATGACATGATTATTTGTTCTCTAAATGGATCAATTGGTGGATTTGTGACTTGAGCAAATAACTGTTTGAAATATTCAAACACTAATGGATTATATAATGATAAACAGGCGAGAGGAATATCATTACCCATTGAACCGAGAGCTTCTTTCCTGCAATTAGAACAGATTATTATTCATTTAGGGAGAACATGCTTCAGACTCGAACTTAACCAACAACCGAAATAACATGAACTCCACAGTAAGACAGTTCACAATGAACTTATTTGACCCACAATTATTGAACTCAGCAGTTTATCATTTTCTCAGTGATTCCACACTTACCTGTCTCTGATCATAGGCAGCACTAACATATTCAGTGTTTCAACCGTATAACCAAACATAGGTAAACGTCTATCCTCTTCAACCACTCCACCCTGATAACTAGTCACACTGTCTAACCTCTTCAGAGATCTCATCGGACGAAGAGATTTACGTAAATCATCCAACGTTACAATCTATAATCCACAAAATGAACACAGTTAACTCAGGCTTACTCGGTCAGGAGGGACTGCTGTAAATATTTGTTGACAATCAGGGAAATAAAAGGTTTTCCAAGTTTAGTATAAGTATGAGCATAATCCACCAAGTCGACCTGCACAAAGTAAGAAGGATTTCACTTTAAGGTTGTTTTTGATCTCACCTCAGATGTCCATTCTAAAACTGGTCGCAGCGATGAGAGATGTTTCTTCAATTCATCATCGTTCCAAAATATTTTTTCCTGAGTATCGACCAGTAACATTCGTCCAGGTTTCAAACGTTGCTGCAACAAATCGAAACCGTACAAATTAAACAAAGTCTGCAACAAATCTGAGAACGGACTCAACACACAAAGTCCTTAAGAGAGTTTTACCTTCATGAGGATATCGGATGATTTAAGATTAGTAACTCCCACTTCACTGGACATGTACATGTGACGATCTTTCGACACGTAGAATCGAGATGGTCGAAGCCCGTTACGATCTAAAATCGCTCCGATATATCTCCCATCGGTAAACGCTAGCAACGCTACAATAATCAGTCATATCACATTCAATATCTACATCACAAATAACATCTCATATTCCATGTTCGATGCTAGGAATTGGAATAGTTTTATATTATCACTAAATTCATATCATACCATATAAACTTACCCGGTCCATCCCAAGGTTCCATAGACATAGCGGCCCACTTATAGAAAGCTATCTTCTCTTCGGACATGACCGTATCATTGTGCCAAGCTTCCGGAACCATTGTAACCACCGACTACAGAACAGAATTACAACAAATCGTGCCAAAATATGTGAGAAAATATTCATAATTTATGGAGATATGATAAACATTGAATAAAACAGAAATGAATATACACAGATTAGTATCAACAGCTTTGTCTCCATGCAGGGAATATAAACGACAAGTTACAACTATTGGTTGTCCCTGGAAGAGACTTGAAACTATTAAAAATCATGCAACTCTTTATTTTCATTTATCCATCTGGGTATAAGCTGTCTTACTAATCTAGAAGCCTCACGTAAAAACGTCATGAAAGAAAAATCTAATTTGAAAGACAATAGTAATTTCTTGAATCAGATTTAGCGAAATTGAAATCAGTGGTTATTAATGAAAAACATATGTACTACACTGAACCGGTACAATGAGTAGAATATGAGAAATTCAAGAAACTTCTGATTAAAAACAAGATGAAACATAATTGAAAGACAATTTGTGAATTTTGGCGAGCGATGTATACATGGAAAGCATCTGAAATATTTCACCGATTTAAAATCAATAATTAAAACAGGATTCTTACTGATCAGGGAAAAAAAATCTAATTCCCTGATATTTTCCGACCCCTGACCAAAAATTCCCCTGATTAAATCACGCGATATCCTCAGTTGTGGCTGTTACTTATGGAGAGGTTCCTTGTGCCACAAATCATCAGTCAGAACAACAGGACATAAAAAAATTCCCATACATTTCCTTGATTTTCAAGAAAAGATTTAAAATTCGCTGATATTTCTCTGATCTGTAAAAACCCTGTTAACAGCTGAAAAACAACGACAGAAAATTAAATGTATTCGGTATTTAACACTACAAGCACAACATGCTTTAGAAACGATCAAAACACGTCACAATAGCAGACACGATTTCAGAAATCTGAATCTCTGCTACTTGTCGGGTTTTGCGTTTGAATATCAACTTACTGATTTATTTTGTGTCTTACTAGGATTATTTTTGTATTTCTGAGGTATGGCAGGAGCTTCCTATAGTGGGTGAAAAATGTCATGAAAATATTGTAAAAATGTATTTTCAATTTGACGTTTCACTCTTGAAAGATTGCTACTTTCAGTAATAATTAATTTTAACTTTATCTAGAATGATATCAAATACACACATGCCCTTCATTCAATCTGACATGAACATCAACATATCATAAAGCAGTTTAAAGGTAATTCTTCATTATCATTATCAATCTAGTCAAACGACATCAATGAATTCAACATACAGGCATAGAAAATTGATACAAAGATCTTTTTAGTAAATAAGAAATATCACAACAAAACAAAAATGTTATTTCTCGAAAACACAACAAACACACTCTTCAAAAATAAATTGATTCAAACTGACAGGTTATAAGTGCTAAAGCGATCTATACTACTGTCAACCGCGTAAAGCTACAAATTCACAATAACAATTTGAAAAGAAATTCAAAGATGAATGCAAAAATTGACAACAAATAGTCTTTATCAGACGAGACAGAAATAACAGAACAGTGCATGCCATGCCAATCATTCATCTGATATTTAAACTACACGCCTTTAGCAGTATCTAGCAAGCGCTTCTTGGTGATTCAATCAATGTAATAGCAGCTTAAGCAGAAAAACATTTTGTAAGTACATCTCAGAGAAAAACCCACAATCGAACGCAAAACTAGAAAATTGCCATTTTCAAAAACTGAAATCGATAGCAATTGAGTTGAAATGTTAAGATTATTTTCCTTCGATTCTGGGATTTTACCCTTACTGGTATCATATAAATATATATATATATATATATATATATATATATATATATATATATATATATATAATCATATTCCAGTGACTTGTCTTTTGATGTACATGTTAAATTAATAAATATAAGCCATGTTCACACTATCACTGGTTAGTGCATTCTAATTTGACCTTGTGCCTGGAGAAGACCAAGAAAAAAATTTTTGCTGGTGTGAACATTCTTGGAATGGACTAAATTTAGAACGTTCAAAATAACTAATAGTGGGAACACAGCTATAGATATACACACTTCTAATATCATCACTTCTTCACAGCAACAACAGCACAACATCATTACATCATAACTGAATCCTTCATTTTAAAATTGATATGATCTGAATATGAAGTTGAGTTGCATGCAACGAAACCAAATATCTACACGTAATGAATATATAGGTAGTAATTTACTTGACCTGTTCAGTCTGTATGTTCTGCCAAGCCTCAGGGACCATCGTTACAACTGCCTGAATTCGATTAGCGTTAGGAGAAAAGATGAATAATCGATAAGACTTTTAGCTAAAAAGGTCCTTAAATCCTTTCAGCATCGCATCCTAAAATAACCACGTCTTTTATGAGAAAATCGATTACAATTGAGTGAAGGAAAGAGACTCGATGATTCGATTAGCGAGACATCTACAACACATTCCACATTACTGGTGTTTGATTTGAGAGATCCCCAAAAAACAGAGAAACTCCAATAAATAGTATCAACATGCTAATAATGCCATTTGAGAAATACCACGTGAATCCACATTCAATAGTTCAGAATCCAGTTCCACAGTTGTGAGTTATGATAGGACTCTTTAGAGTTAAAACATTGGCAATGAACTGGAGCCAGTTCTACAGTTGTGAGTTACAATAGGACTCTTAGAGTTCAAACATCAGCAATGAACTGGAGCCAGTTCTACAGTTTTGAGTGAGATATGACTGTAGAATGAACATGAACTGAATTTTTTATGTGACAACTGTCAAACTGGGTCCGGTATAACGATTTCCCAATAGAAAATAAACCCAAAATCATAGTTCACCTCGGGTAATGTTCTCGGACTGCAGTTACACAGGAATTCAAGTACGTTATCGACGCAGCCCGAATCCGACATTCCATCTTCAATAACCGGAAATATCTTCTGTAGATCATCTCCGTATTGATCGCTTTTCATGATGCCCTCACGAGCTTTCATTAGATTCACGTTCCCGCGTAATGTATTGATTTCACCATTATGAGCGAGATACCTACAATTACACAGTATTTATTATTACATATGAAAATTTCTAAAGTTAAGAAATTTCTTTCTGGGTTCTTATAGATTTTTCAATTTCATTTTCAATAACCTTTCCATACCCAGACTGCAAGTTTTTCATACCCCTAAGATACACAGTGCCAACATAAAAGAGGCATTGTATTCAAGGTAAATAAGTGCCAATTATCAATACCATCAACTAAGTGTTTTCATAACATTTGTTTTCAAATATGTAATAACATATTTAGGTAAATAGCCTAAAATTCAAAATAGAAGGAAAATTTTGTTTTGAGACCATTTTCTGATTTTCCAGACATTTTCCATAGCTAAAGAGAAAAAAACAAAAATTTCCATAGCTTTTCCAGGGCCTGGAAAAATTTCCCATTTTCCAAAGACTTTCCAAAACCCGTAAGAAAGTTGATTGTTCTACCTTTGTGGATGAGCTCGTTCCCAGCTCGGGAATGTGTTTGTTGAGAATCTACTGTGAATCAACGCGAGATGAGTTTTGAATTCAGGATTCTTTAAATCTTCGAAATAATCCCACAATTGAAGCGAAGTAAACTGGCCCTGTATCAAGTAAAACATGTATTACAGGGATTTTAGTTTTTCGTGAAAATGTCGGCAAATAATTGATGAATTTTTAACGTTACCTTGTAAACGATAGTTTTAGTAGAAAGACTACAAATATAGAATCGAAGTTCATCATCTTCGTTCACACTGTGAGACGCTTGTTTTCTCAAAACATAAACCTGTGAAATTTCAGAAAATTTGTCAAATACATAAAAAACCTGGTTCCAGTTCTACTGTTCGGGTTTAGATTTAAGACCAGGGGCCGGTTCCATAGTCGAGACTTAAGTCCAAAAGTGGTCTTAAATCTTAAGACTGGTCATAAGCTGTTAGATTAGCTATATAACTAAGATAGTCTTAGACTGGTCTTAAGTCTAAGCCATGACTATGGAACCGGCCCCAGGGCCTTGGTTTCATGGCCAATCTAACTACTTAAGATCTACTTAAAATCAATCCTTATATCAATCAAAAGCACTTCTGGACTTCAGTCACAACTGTTCAAATGGGCCCCGAGTCAGGTTATGTTCGATCCTATAGAGTTAAAATTGGCTCATTTGAAATCTAGAGTGCAATTCTAACCAGGAAATGTGTGACCAGCTCCTGGCAGGGCCGGTTCCAAAGTCATGGCTTAGACTTAAGACCAGTCTAAGACTATCTTAGTTCTATAGCTGATCTAACAGCTTAAGACCAGTCTTAAGATTTAAGACCACTTTTGGACTTAAGTCTCAACTATGGAACCAGCCCAGATTCCTTATAGGAACATTGAATATTTTATTCATCTAATCTATCAGCAATAAATCTCTTTCTGACTCAAGGTTTTATGTTAAGAAATTGAATGAATTTTAGGGCAAATGAAAGCATTTTTAATTTGAACTTTCAGATCGGTCTCGAGTTGTTTGTACCTTGCGCTCAAATTCTTCATCACTGAAATTGCTCGTCACAAACACCTAAAATAAACAGTAAAATCACTATTAGAATTGAATATCTAATTTAATCAGATCATTCGCTTCAGTGAAAAACAGAATCGATGGAAACTATCCATTATGAAGGCAAATCAAATTTCAGAGACTCAATCATGCTGAGAACCGGGGGAGGGTTCTAATGAATTTTAGATGGAATAAGTAATCAGTCATGTTCGTCTATAATTACGTTACACGACGATAAGATTTTCGGGGGATTTATTTACGGCTTACGAATAATGAAAACTCTGTCACACATAAAATCATCTAATATCGATCAATAACATTGTACTGTAACATATATATCAGCATTAAACTGATGGACGAACTAGGATCGGCCGCTTACACAACATCAGAATTGTGACAAAACTGAATGATTTTATTCGTTAACGGCATGTGACAATTTATCAGAGCAGCGCGGACTCGGTCGTAGAATATAGTTATACAATGAATAGAAACAGCTGGTTTAATGTAGATCCAGGCACTTCACGTGAACAACTGTTTGACGACTAAACTCTACCTGTTCACGTGCACAACAGCGCTCTATCTCAGACCGGGGTTCAAAATAATGAAATCTCGGTGAAAGGTCAAAGTCATAAAAATATAATCAGCTCATGATCGTCCAATAAAGAGACAATGACTTGAATAACTTCCAAGAGAATGCTATTAGTGCATGTCAACTTATTCAACACTTATATAAAATCTTTCTTGGAATATAAATAGATTCATGATTTATTTATGTTTTGTGACTAGTTCATAAAGATCAGCATTTTACTTCACAAAATCTAGTAGCTGTAATGGGTTTGTTTATGTTCAAATTTGTAAAGAAATGTTTTTCTTGCATTACCTGTCTCATAAATGGTTCCCTATCTCGGGCTATTTTACCGATAGCTGAACTATCAACAGGAATTGTTCTCCATCCAATCACCTGCAAACACAGATAATATTCTGAGATCTTCGAAAAATTCATTAATATCAATATGGGAGAGAGGGGGTTCGGGGTGCTAAAAATCAGTGAAATTTTGCGGAGTATATCATGAACGACCCCCTTATCAAACTAATGAGATCTTTACATTAAATGTTATCAGCGAAAGTTATGAGTTTTCCAACAAATAGCTAATAGCACTTAGAAACCTGCACAGCTTAATTAAGATACTGCACAGCTCAGTTTTCCTCTGTCATCGCTATTTACCTGAATATCGAGGTTATTCGCGAAATTTGTAAACATAGTTTCAGCGACATTTGACGTTTCTTTGTCCAGAAAAAAAATACCCGTTGCATATTTTCCGGGTGGAGGCAGAGAAATACCTGATTCAGATCTGCAACAATACGATAGATCGAGATAAAAAATTTCATAAAAATCTGTCGGTGAATTTTGCTTTATCTTTTTGAATCCATAGCAACAACTTAAATCATTCACAGCTAAAACCACATTAGAAAGGCAGGTTCCCAAAACCATCGAGAGATAAAGTTCTTTTATTGAAGATTTATCTCAGTAATGAAGCTCAGTTATAAGAGCACGAAGGTTATGGAAATGAATAGAAAAATTTACCGGGCAAAGAATACAAAGTGCCAGGTATAACGTATACATGTATCATAAATACAGGGAACTAAACTAAAGCAGTTTATGTAATAAAAACCTTTGTATAAAACGATGTATTTATTTATATTCTATGTAAGAGAGAAGATGATTTATGCAGCCAGTTTTATTTTTATGGATTTCTATTACAAAGTACTTAGGCTAAACAAAAATGATACCTTGTTTCTCCGCAGCGGCCGGGTCATTTTTGTAAAATATGATAAAATTTATAAACAGTTCATTTCTATAGCGGCCGGGTCTGTTATGGTAAAATTGATCACGATTTTAAAAAAAGTAATGTATAGGGTAGATAGGCGGCCGGCCGGGTCAACATTTAAGCTCAGCAGAGCGGAGAAACAAGGTATACATTTTTTTTAGCCTTATACAGAATGTTTCTTGATGTCGAATAGAAGTTGAATGGCAATGAAAGAACTTCATAGATGTTCATTTTTATGAGAATAGAATTACTTCGTACCTGAATGTACAGGTTCCTTATGATTCAAGTAAACCAGATTGTGGAACTTACTTCAAGATAGAAGCGTAAAGATCATGTGGTATCCCGGCGAGAAGCCCGGCGCCATCACCGCTGTCATTATCACACGATACAGCACCGCGATGTTCCATACGGGTCAACATTACCTTCGCATCTTGTAAAACCTTAAAAAAAAAAAAAAAATTAAAAAATAAAATTCCTCGAGAGTTGATATTTCTATGTGAAAGAAGTTTGAATTTAACCGACCCGATTGGAGCGAATTCCGTCGATGCTGACGACGTATCCGACGCCGCAAGCTTCCTTTTCCTGCTCCGGATCGTATAATCCAGTTGGGTACGGAAGACCGTCTCGTGGACGAAGGGTTAAACCCTTTACGCTAGACATCGTCACCGTTCAGCTCTACGTCTACCAATAACCACGGAGAGATTGTCTAGAAAAACTAGAAATATCCTCAACATTCAAATAGCAGCTCAGAGCTGTATGTCTCCTAAACATGCAATAGATCAGACACTTTATGAGACACCCTTTCCAATATGTTACCAGTTAAAAGTTACCTATAGTCACTATATGCATCGAATATAAGAATTTGAACAATTGAATTATAACATCCATAAATACCTCCAGATGTTACTGGTGATAAGTTTTGGCATTTATTCTTTCGAAAATAGCACAAATCAGCTTATCTACGAACCCCCAAGAAAGATATAAAATCATTTTTTTAAATTTTAGAATCTAACATTGAATAGAAATCTAACTTTAATTTCAATGAATCATTATCTAAAATGATATGATTTATTTTAAAAAAATGACATAACTCATATCAAGATATAGAGCACTGTCATCACTATGGCCTATATACATAAACATAATTCATTTTAGTTAATTGTCACATAGATAGGTTTGATTGGATGATGACCTTATCACTTAATCATTGCCATATTCAACGAGTTTTTGCAAACATGCACCCTAGAACCTGATAACAGGTTGAATCCATCAATTTTCATCATTTATAAATGGTTTCAGTTGATGCAGAGCCTAACTGGGCACTGGTACATATGAGTTGTTATAATAATTCAATATGATTACGTGCACCGCCCCAAGAGATAAAAATTGATGCGTTTCACATATAACTGTAACTGTGTGCTACGGTGTTCTAATTCTAGTTTCATTTACAAACTATGTATTTCATTCAGTAAATCAGCCCGAAGTAAAATTACCTTTAAAATGAATATAAATTCTAATCACCGCATAAACGCGAAAATACACCCTGAAAGAATTGAATTCACAGTCTACGTATCCACAGTCGGCAGTATGACCTTAAAACACATAGACAGCAGGCAAACAAGCTAATGGTATCAGCTACGAGTAGTCTAGTGTATAGTGTCGTTTATTACCACTAGATATCGCTACACATATTCGAAGAGCAAAGCTAACATTCATTCAATTAAAAATACACCTGTTTTTATGCGATAAAAAGAAGTCAAGATATGAATTTGAATGATAAGGAGGTTAAAACACATTACTAAATTATGCCCAGTTTTTAAAGGGAGTCATGACATTAGAAAATTGACAAAAAATTTACACATACCCTGCTTAAAACAACTAAGCCGAGAATCAGTGAGCAGTAAAAATATCTTTTGCATAAAACAAGTTGTCTTGAGTTGAATTGATTAACCTAAATTCCAGTGCAGCCCTCTCTAATTCCCCTATTCAATTGCAGCTAACCAACACTTTGACAATACAGATACTCACTGTTTCAAAACTCGTCCAGTAAACAATGAACCTCCTATAGATAGCACAAACAGTATATTTAATCCATGCAGTATATATATGAACATAAATTAAGGTTTAAATTTCTAGTTTCTAGTTCAACCTCCTGTCAAATTACATGTCCGCATGTGGAGAACAACCAACATGCACATGTGCCATCGTTGGTCATGTACGCCACACGTGGCTATAGCATGCAAATCCGATTAACGAAACACTATTACCGGGAAAAAAACGATGCCTTTACGATAACGAAATTAATGAGAACTGGACCCAGTTCAGTCCTAGATGTTGCAGTATTTGGAAAATTACTGGCAATTAGGTCCCGATAAGAATCACGGTCGTCAGGAGGCCCTAACCACCGTAAAGTTTTAGACGATTGTGACACACGATCCGAGTTTATTGATTAACGTTATCTTTAATTAAATTAAGGCCAGACAAATTCTGGGTCGATTCTGACGGACACGGGATTATATCGGACATTACGTTGCATTCACTTTTGAATGTCTTTTGGAGGAAAAATATTCCTAATGTGGAACAAAAAGAACTACCCTAGAAATTCCTGGCTAAGGCTGAAGGCCTTTTGGCAAGCGCGCCAGCTGATTCTGCGCCAACACGCATTCGCCGAATGGCCATCCCGAGCTGTAGTACATCATAGACAATACACGCAGCTATCACGCACCTCAACTCAGCCAATAGCGAACATAGCTTTATCTCCTGGTGTTAGTAAATATAGTTGTAAATTCCCATGCATATCTCATTCAGTTATCAAACATTAGTCAGCGCGATACAGAGACGAACTAAATATATAATCAACAAAGCAAGTTTAGATTGAGTAAAAGCATTTAAATAATATATTCTTGTGCAACGCATTCAGTTATAGAGAACGGCTTCTATTTCTATTGTATGTTTTGTGTTGCGATCAGATTCCTGTAATTATATCCGACACTGAGTATCAATGGAATCGGCATTCGACATCGGGGCCATCCTCAAACGTGTGGATACAATAGGTAGATTGGATGCAGTCGGAGATATATTCTCAGAAATCGGCAATGACAAAAAGCGGCCCGGTAAACGATCAGTGTCGGCGTGGATGCGGATTGAGAGGAACCATAACGATGGGGATGTTTGGCGGCGGCGCTCCTCGCCACCACCGGCAACAACCGATATTGACCACCATCAGACGAGTAATACATCGAACATGCTTCGAGTGTCAAACAGAGTCGTCAAAGATCCAATACTTAACATCGATTATACCGTTAAAAACATCAAATCTACTGAATTACCTGTTATCGGTAAGTGTGTCTCTGTGTCCCCGTTATTATGCAATTTTCTCCAAAAATTCTCAATGATTTTACGTAAATATTACATTCATTCGTTTACAGGGACGTACATCGATGCGTCGATTATACCGGGATTTTTCTACACGGTCCGTAAACTGAACACCGGCGAGACTCTATTCAACGGGAAACCACGCCAACTGTTATCAATAGGTATAGGATACGGGAAACGCATAACGTTCTCTTGCGATAGAATATACAACGCAGAAAACCCGAATATATTCTGGTCAGACAGTTGCGCCGATGGATTTGCATTTTCATTATCGATAATCCGAAGCGTAGGAGAATTCGTGGCTTATAACGATGCGAGTAATAGGCCTGTTGGTACTGCCACGGTAACAGATATTACTGTAAAACCGGCTCAAGAAGTGCACCAGTCCGTCACCGACGGAGCGGTCACCAAAGAGGTGAAGGCGTCGATTAAATGTCTGTTTAAATTCGAACCGATTTCGCAACACGGTTTTCTGAATATTCGCAGTGATTTCAGCACCGATGATGATGTTCTATTAGAAGGTGTTTGTCATCTCGTCAAACCGAAGTCAACAAAAACAGCTGTATTAAAACGAATTGAAAATGTTAATATACCCTCGATTGGAAAATGTACGTTAATTCCTGATCATGCATCAAAGCTTTAAAGATGATGAAAATAAACCGAACTGTAACTAGTCAGAAAAATGCAAAATACTCAATAGGCCTACATGTAATAGAGGCTGTAAAGGTTTTTTGTTGTACATAAGCAAAAATGTTATGTAAAAAGTTTCACAACTCGGTGATGATATTGTATGTTACTGTTACACTGTAAATAAACACACAATAAACGTTTTTCTAAGACAGACACAATATCGTTTTCCTTTTTTTTCGAATTTCCATTGCACTGTATACTTCGTTGTTTCGGGGGTTGGGCCCATAAGTTTTATTTCAAAGGGAATTTTCCAAAACCAAGAAAGGAGGACTCCAACATCAGCAAAAAACCGACACAAAAATTCAACTGTGGATTATCAGGCATTGAACCCCGCCGGCGGGGCTTACAATCCGTTGGTGCGGGTGAACGTTTTATTCGGATGGGCTTATACCGTATTGGTTTGTGAAAATATCCGATCGTGAAACTAAACCACAGACAGGTTAATGAGGCTTTTTTTAAATCTTGGTTTGCGGGTAGACCTATTGAAATATCATTTCGGAGGAGGAAATAGAAATAAAAAGAAAATTTTCTGAGTGAGATAAAATCACTTTTTGACGAGTGAACTATCGATAGGGCACGGTCCAAACAAATGATTCTTGGAAAGTTTGAATTCCACACTGTGAAAAAAGAACCTCGCGTTTTTCAATTTTTTCATCATTCATGCCATTCGGCAGAGGTGAAAAATCTTTTTTTTTGCTTGCACTGAATTTGTTCCACAGATGCCGCAATAAAAATAAAAAAATTTTTTTTAATTTTGACTTTTCTTCACTATTTCGGGAGGCGGTTCCCGTAAACCAAGCTATTGAAAAAAGGCCTTACTGACTACCCGGGGCTGGACAATGCGTTCAGTTTCAAGTTCTAAGTTCAAGTTTTGTGTCCAGTGTCCCTTTTCATACTGTAAGTTCAATTCCGCGGTAGGAAAAAAAATCTCAGTTGATTCCGATCATGATTATTTGTAAGTTCCATGTTGAAAATATTACGACCCCAAGTGCCGTGTCGACATCACGCTCATCACCAACAGCTCGAGAACATTTATTTTTCTCGATTCAACACAATATTCGCAGATAAACTGCATAAACTGACAGTTAATCTACAAATACGGCTTTCAAATATGAATTAGCAATTGTCTTTCAACGGAGAGGTGGTCATTGATAAAGAATGTCGGAAATGAAGTAGTTGAAATGAGTGATCATTGATACGGACTCAGGACTCAGTAAACTGTTCGTTCTTCATTTGTTTTGATACTAGAGCCCTCCCTAAGATCTAATGAAAATGTCGCTGAGAACTCTGACCCCTCGCTTGAATAAATATCAGAATATATACACGTTATTATTCGTGTGTTTATTACTGGTTTTAATTGTAGCCAGCGTGCTGTTCATGTTCCCGTTCAGAACAACCGAAAAATCGGTTTCACTTTTCAAACGCTCGCTCTACGATAGCAGTCTCGTAGAGGTGGTCAGTCTAAAACACGTAACCGGACTGCGAATCGACGCGACTGATCGAACTTGCACGTTTCACTCCTGTTTTCATGTTTATAACTGCGGTTACAACGACGATAATCAAATCAAAGTCTACGTTTACCCTCTGCGTAAATTCATCGATGAGAATGATATATCGATATCGCTGCCGATATCGAAGGAGTTTTTCGAGTTGTTAGAGACGATCGGTGATAGTGTTTATCATACGGATAACCCTTCTGAAGCTTGTTTATATATCCCACCTCTCGACCTACTTAATCAGAACAATTTGAGAATCGAGGAACTGGGAAAGGCTTTAGCAACATTACCACAGTGAGTATTACATATTGGCCTATAGGGGGCGTCTATGAGGGGAAGAAAATTGTACGGTATTCGAACAACCCTCATAAGCTAAAGAAGGTTTAATATCTCGCTCTAATTCTTGCTGTTTTTTATCTGTATTTTCAATAGTTGGAACGGAGGACAGAATCACGTACTGTTCAACATGTTACCGGGCAGTTTACCCGATTATAATACGTCACTAGATGTCGCCGGTGGTCAATCTGTTATAGCTGGAGGTGGTTTCGATACGTGGAGTTATAGACGTCAGTATGATGTCAGTATTCCTGTATTTAATCCGCTTGTTAATCATCGTATGTTAGATCCCGTCGATAGGTAAGAATTTTTCTAGTCTCTTTGAGGTACCAGTGGCAGGCACTAGATGGCGCAATTATACCTCGAGTTTTGGGTAGTGAATATTTGTTCATTTTCGATGAAATTTAAACTAGAATCTGAAAATTATTATCAAACAAGTCTCAATAGATACAAGAATTCCGCATTCATTGATTGATGTCGATTTCCCTGAAAATTGATTTACTAAATCAGAAAAGTTGGATCGAATTGAATTGAAATGTCGACGAAATTAAAACGTTGAAACCCAGTATCCACTGGTGACACCTGGTGGATCGTCTCGTAATCCTTGCTTGCCACAGTTGCTGGTACACCTCGTAGTTTTAATGCAGGCAATGTTTGTTTTGGTTTCAGTGATAAAGAGAAGAGATGGTTATTAGTATCATCACAGGTGAACATTCATATCGAACATCGTATGGAGTTAAACATGTTAGAACGACGTTACGATAAACTACTCGTACTCGATAAATGTGTCGCCGTGGATACCGATATACCGTTCAACTATACGGAGCGTTGCCATGGTAATACTGTTTATCGCTATCCCGCCATTCTTCAGGTGAGCAGAAGCTGTCGATTCAGAGAAATGAAAATTCTCTAACCATTCAAAATTTAAAGAATAAAAATGTTTCTTTATTTTAGAATTCAACGTTTTGTTTAGTGATGCGCGGAGCACGACTCGGTCAAACTGCTTTATCCGATGCATTGATGGCTGGTTGTATACCGGTTGTAATGGCTGATACGTATATCATGCCGTTCTCTGAGGTTTTAGACTGGGATAGGTAAATATGTATTCTAGGATTCTTCGAAGGGGGTGGAACTGAAAACTGGAATGAGCGCTTATTTTGAAAAGAACAGATTTTTGCGATGCGAGAGCTGCTAGCACGAAATTGGTGGGTTCCGGTGGCCCTCCCACAGAAAGTGTAGGACAAAAAGAGGCTTTTCAGGCCCTTATCACTACTCATTTCGATTTATTCTGTGGTATTTTCGAATTTTAAGGGGTAGTCTAGTCCCCTATATCTGCCCAATTACACTGATATTGTATGAACCGTGTGTACCGTATTATAACAGTTTGATTACATTCACTGCAGAGCCGCTGTCATATTACGCGAAGAGAAACTCTCCGTAGTCATCGATATATTATCGAGAATTCCGCGCGAAAATATTCAACTGATGCAGAAACAAGTGACGTTTTATTGGAGGGAATATTTCAGTACGATCAGTTCAATAACATTAACAACACTTCGTATCATAAATGATCGTGTTTTTCCATACGCCGCTCGTAAATACGAGGAATGGAACGAACCTCCAAATAAGGTAAAATTCATTCATAAAATACCGTCACATATTTAACCCTTTCAGTGCTGACTAATTGATACCCTATAGTGCTGGAGATAGTTTGAAAATTTTGAAAAATTCCACCCTAGTGTGTTGAATAACGGGAATACCACTATAGTGCGTCTACCCGCGGTGCGGTGTGTCGTTAGTTACTAGTATTTCACTATGTTTGACAGGTGCTGCCATTTTTCTAGAGAGATAATTACTAATTACATCGATACACCGCAGTGTGGTGTACTGGCAAAATCCATCACCGATTCATACACCGCACTGAAATGGTTAATGCAGTACATTTTGATTTGAAATTGTATAAAACTGTGTATGTTTCAGTATCGTGCGGTGAGTCCATTGTTTCTACCGTTACAACCAGCCAAATCAGACGGATTCACAGCCGTCATTCTCACGTACGATCGATTAGAAATGTTGTTTAAAGTCATCAAGAAAGTTTCAAAAACGCCGAGTCTCGCGAAGGTCATCGTCGTGTGGAACAATCAGAAGAAAACTCCTCCACCCGGTAAACAAAGAATAGCGCGAAACACTGGATCCTGTGTTTGAGTCAGTCATTTCTATTTATTAACACTTTGAATTACTTTCATTATTTCAGCACAAAAATGGCCGAAAATTGATAAACCTTTGAAAGTAATTCAAACTCAGCACAATAGATTGAGTAATAGGTTCGTAATCAACTTGTCTGTGTTGTTAATTTTCGATAAACATGATGATGATTTTCAAAATGTAATTGATTTTATAGATTTTATCCGTATGATGAAATTGAAACTGAAGCGATATTGGCTTTAGACGACGATATTTTGATGCTTACAACTGATGAATTAGAATTCGGATACGAGGTAAATTCCGTAGTTCTCCAGCGCTGTTTGACTCTAGTAGGATCAAAACATTGGACTCAAAATGAAGACTTCTTCATCCGATATAACCATAAACGATGAACGAATCTTTTTCTTCATTTTGATGAAAGTTTCGCGAAGTTTTGACTGAAGTTCATCAGAAACGCAAATAACATATCATTATCATGTTATTTTGTTTCCCTGATGATGTTTAGTTTTCAAAACTTTGAAACTATCGGAATAAATTCTATTTGACTAGTAGGATCAAAACATCATCAGGGTCCAGTTCCAAAGTTCTGAATTTGGATTTAACTCTTGAGTTAACTCATTGAAAATGAACTAACTTTAACTCAGAGTTAATTCTAACTCACGACTGTGGAACTGGGTCCAGAGGAACAAAAATAATAAATTGTTATTTTCGTTTCTATGGTGATGAAGTTTAGTGAAATCTGTGGGTTTTTGCTGATGAAGTGAGAAATACTGAGATTAAGATCAGTCCGTACCAGTAACGTTATCTTTTTCGATAATTTAATAAAGATGTTATGTTATTATTTTGAAGGTTTGGAGAGAATTTCCGGATCGTTTGGTTGGATTTCCGTCTCGTCTTCATCTATGGGATAACGTTACGAATCACTGGAAATACGATTCCGAATGGAGCAGCGAAATATCGATGGTTCTCACCGGTGCTGCTTTCTATCATAAAGTAAGTTCAATATACAATACACTCCGATTGCCGGAGAAAAAATTTTTTGATTTTCTAACTCTAGTTTTGTCAGGATGGCCACTTACCTGTAAATCAGGAAAAAGTCAGGAAATTTTCTTTTCCTTACTCCTCTTCCTTTCGGTAAATGCTAATAATCAGGGAATAGTCAGGAAAAAAGTCTAAATGGCCTGCACCTTGTTTGAGTTATCTCCGCAGCCTTGCTTCAAAAATTCTCTTCATTACTTTATTTGCAGTATTACAGCTATTTGTATACTAATGCAATGCCTGGCGATATCAAAGTTTGGGTTGATTCTCACATAAACTGCGAGGACATCGCGATGAATTTCCTAATCGCAAACGTCACCGGTAAAGGCCCCGTTAAAGTGACTCCACGCAAGAAATTCAAATGCCCCGAATGCACGAAGATGGAAATGTTATCAATGGACGCGACGCACATGGTCGCCAGGTCGGAATGTATCAATCGATTCGCCGAGATTTACGGTTCTCTACCCCTGAAAACAGTCGAATTTAGAGCCGATCCCGTTCTTTATAAAGATAATTTGCCGTCAGAGTTGAAGAGATTTAATGGTATTGGAACCCTGTGAAATATCACCAATCTCAACTCTCCGTACTGCTTGTACCATACTGCTTTACCCCCCCCCACCCAGGTTAAAGTAAACCTGGTCAATATTAAAACTGACCCCTAAAGCAATCATTCATCGTAGCTAGTTTATTTTAAATGCATTTATTTACAAAATCGTGTGTAAACCTGAAATGAGTTCTTTGAGCATTATATACTCTTAAAGGGGTTGCAATAAAATAGAACAGGGTGCATGTGATTAATTGTTCGTGTATATACTGTTTTCTAGTCATTGTATATTTTATACTTATGTAAATAGCCAGATACTTAGTATTTTGATAAATAAACTATGAATATAAATAGCTTAATTTTGGTTTGTTCTTCGTCTAATATCTGCCGAGATGCTTCACTATGGTTCGAAGTTGTAAGGCTTGAAGTTGTAAGGCTTTAGCTAAAATAAGAACTTTCAGTGCGAACAAATAAAACTTTTAATAGAACTCTTCGTTCGACAAATGCATTTGCATCTGTTAAATCAGCACACTAGCGTGCCACAAAGAATTTTGACAGCAAATTTCCCAAGAATTTCAAACCAGAAAATTATCGATATTTTAATAACGCAGTAGTTTGCACATGTATCCGCAATTACAAATTTGGTGACAAAAATTGTTCGAATAACTTGTGAATCGAAAATAGTAACTTTTCAGCAATTTTTTACATTTTTGTTAAAATTTAGCACAAATCTGGTTCTTGACAAATTTTCCCTAAGTAGCAGCACTTGCTACAAACCTTGCCTCGATAACAAACAAACAACAGGAGATTTATTATTCAGTTAAATGTATTCTATTCTCATGAAATATTTACAAATTTTTCCCACAAACCGATCACGAATCACTGTCCGAATCGACCACCTTTTCATTTTCCTCGATTAACTTCATTTTCGCGATCAACTCCTTCGCCGGATTAAAAATGCCGCTCGTCTGCTCGCCGCAAACGAAACAACGTTTCGATTTTTTGTAATAATCCAACGCGCATTTCTCGCAGAAATAATGCTTACACTTTGTGACAATCGGAGTTTTAAATGAATTACGACAGATGTAACATTTAAACGGTAACTCGTCCTCGTCGGAGCTGATTTCGTATTTAGTATCATCGTCGTCGTTAGCGGAACGTTCCTCGCGTTCCAGTTGCCAGCCGTGTTTATAATCTCCGCGATCGTGTAGGAATTTACAAGAATCCCCGAATCCGCAGAATCCCGTCTCTTTATAATCTTTACAGATATCGGGAGCATAATCCCATCGAACGGTCGCGCGGAGATTTGCGGGAGCTCTCATCGGACCCTGACGTACGCTGCCGCTAGCCGCGTTACCCTGCGCTGTGTCTTTCTTCTCGTAATACTGCGCGTAATTGTTGATTCCGCGATAGATTTTATCATCTTCTTTTCCTTTTAATTCTTTGTTGGTTTGTAACGAGCGTTCGAATACAGCTCGCGAATCGCGGTCCGTCTCCGTGTCGATCTCAACGGTAGCCGTCGCCCCCATATCGGCCGGTCCGCTCGTTACGCCTGACCTCGATGACCTGAGAATAATAATCAACATTTTAGAAATAAAACGGTTTCGTTAAAAGATTGACCTCGGTGAATAAACTTACTTGTAACTAACACCGACCGAGGCTTTCTCATCATCACTATCGCTATAAGTTACTGTCTCTTTCTTCAGAACAACTTTGCTCCCTTGAATCATTGGATTCGCTTAAATGAAAATGAGAAAAATTTTATAGACACAATTCAATCTTGATTCAGGAATTTACAGGTTGAAGTTTGATTGATTCAGCATGACTTTTTTCATTTTCAACAGTATTTTTACCAAACTATTAGTTCACAATTGTGAAACAGAGTCCAGATTTAAACACAAAAACAACTTATCTGCATTCGATGCATCTTGATAAAATACACAGGAAAATTATTTTTTCTAGATAAAGATTAAGGGCCTGATTTCGACTGTTTTGGTTGTCATTTAGTACAACTACTCTAGCATTCTTACCGCTTGAAGAAGATTTTACTCGTTTTACGACAGTCGTCGAATCGAATCCATCAGAATCTCCATCACTACTCGAACTTTCCTTCCTTTTTCTCGCAATCTGTCGAGATTTTGCTCTTTTCTTAAACACGAATTTACACGGTTTTTCCGAATTTTGCGCGATGTCTTTCGAATCGTCGGCCATTTTGCTTTTTTGTCAATTCAATCATTTTTGTTGATGGTTTATTTTCGCGATACACAGACATTAGCAGCAAGATGCAGCATTATGAAGATATCAAATATATCAAAAACGATTTATGAAATACATAAGGAAGAAGATTACATATAAATTAGCGTATATTACTTGAATACAAACCGGACCGGCCGTCCAGTCCAGGCCAGTCCAGTAGTCCGTTCAGCAAATGTGAAAAGATTTCCTGGTGAAATTTTTCATCGCTTATTCACGCGAATTCCATCGCTATAACGCAGTATATCGCGTCACACGCATTTCTATGAAGCTGTTTTATAAATTTAGAAGCAGGAATTAACGAAAGCGATGTGTTCATAAAATCAGGTCAGTTTTAAACCGACATTTATTCACCAGTTCGTTCGTCGTTTTAAAGTTCAATTCAATTAAATATTCTTCCATCGTCGTTATACTCCAAATAGAAACTTCATGCTATACGTCATGAAGCATTGATTTACTTTTCGAAATATCACTGTTATAACATGATTGGAATGGAAATTATTGAATCATTTTTCAGTCAAATGATTGTAGTCTTGTTTGTTTTTTCGATCTTGAAACTCCCACCATTAATCAATCAATTATATTTGAAGTGTGGTCATTGGATAGAAGGGTGGGTCTACATTTGACTCATACTCAAAGTGTATGATCTGTAAACATGGTCAAGACCATTTCATAATTGCAAAATCGTGAATTTATTAGAAACCTTAAAAAAACCACAAAAATGTCAGTAGGGTTTGTACACCTAGGGTTAGGGTTAGGATATTACACCGCATTGCATTATATTAACAGTTATAATCCTTCTACATATCTCTAATATATTTACAAATATCTAACTATGTTTGACAGGTGCTGCCATCTTTCAATAGAGATAAAACTAATACATCAATACACCGTGGTGCGATGTACTAGAGAAGTACATCACAGATTTGTGTATATGCAGTGATAGAGCCCGGCTCAGTTTGGTTAATATTAACCAGTGGATATATCCAAGTAATAATGCAGTTTAAATTCCGGGATCTTGCAAGCGTTTTGTCCCTGGTATCATCATCAATTTAGTGGGGACCGTTCTGACAGTGTTTCAATCGTAAATATTCTCGTTAATAACTGCAAGTAGTGGCATTCGTTTCGGTGGTTCAAGTGATTATGTTTAGGCCAACCATTCACACTGGTGCCGATTAGACTTGGGTCTGATCTCGGTAAATTCATGTCAAGTATCAGTTGTTAACTTTGAGCAACTTATAAGCGACTGACTGAAGGATCCCTAATGGTAATAGGCCTAATCCTCAATAACCATCTAATCCTGAGTGACACTAGTGCCACAGTGCAGAAAGGTGCCCGTCTAAAACATTTGAAGTTTGTCTCTCTGAAATGCACTTGTAACAGGAAGCTGTGTGAATTTATATTCAAGAGTTTGTTTCACAGAAAATTCATAAAACACAACTCTTGGTTTAGGAGGAAATGTTTTTGTAGCTTATCCTATCTGTTTGTGCGTACATTATTTAGCAATAGTTTTAGAAAAAAAATCACTCCTGTGGTTTATGAAACTTAGAGAACATATGGAGAAAAACCCGCAATCCACAATGTAATACAAATAGAGTATTGACGTTTATACTCAAAGGTTAACACTGCCATTTACAAAACATCTAAATACAGTTTATTCTTTAAGTTTTACTAGTATTCGTAATTGTGCGCTTTTTTATTTAGTTGAATTAGACATTCAAACTGCCAACCATATTGCTGTTGATATGTGGCAGCTCATGAGCCACATATTTTCATGCTTAGTAACCTCAGTAGCTAGCTTGTGTGGACCTTTCTTTCTGATAATTAGTTCGCAGTCTCTGTAGCCCTCTTACGCCCAAAAAATCTTTTTTTCACCGCATAAACTTTGATGGCGCCCCTGAAGAACCCAAACAACGTATTGAAATGAAATTAATCAGAATTAATGTTCAGTCTTTGCTTTGAAGAGATGATTATGAAGCGTAGGCGTTTATTGTTATTACCGTTTTTGTCTTTTTGATGAAGAAGGTGTTTGACGTAGTGCTTTACGGCTTTGTTGTTTAATCTCAGCTGCAGTGTTAAAAGGGAACCATAACCATATGTCACAACACGCGTATCATCATTTGATCTACATCTCACTGTATATATGTATTATACATATTATATTACTCTACATTTTTTTCTGTTTAATCCGCGAACGAATGAAGTTGCAATTGATTTATTTGACAACGAAATCCATCGGGTTCAATTGATATTAATTAATCTGTGCATGATTTAATGAAATCTTGTCTAGACTCAAGCCAACTGGTGATTCCGATTCAAGCCAACTGGTGAATTGGACTCAAGCTAGCTGTAGATTCTGTCTCGGAGCCGACTGGCGATGCGGTCTCGAGCCAGCTGGTGATTCGGTCTCTGATCCAACCGGTAATGATTCTGTGTTGACAACCACCAGAAACCGATCCATCATTTCTCACATTAGATGTATGATGATGTGTAAAAGCTAAATGGTCGTTAGTTAATGATGTTTATTGACATTATTCTTATGGTTAGAATAGTGTTAACGCATTAGTCATGCCGGCGTGCCAAGTGGTCGAGTTGTGACCAAATAAAACTGCTCTCTGACTGTTAACAGATATTACTGGAAATCACTCACCGACCGAGGAGACTTTTTATTTTCTCATAACATGAATCATGTGATTTATATTTCTAATTTACCCATTTCGATCAAAACAAAATCACAAGTGTTCAGTCTTTCTGGTATTTGGAATTCATCAATTCCACATAGCCTGCTTCAGTATGGACACCGGAGTCTAATTGTACCCTCAATCTTAGATACTACTCTTCAAAATCAAAAGATCCGAGTCTACTGTATCATCCAACGCAGATATCACTCTCAAGTCAACAGGTCCAATCTCAACTGTACCCTCATCTCAATCTCAGGTATCACTCTTAAGTCGGTTAGAATACATCAAACTTCATCAAAAACCTCATCAAACTAAACATTGTTTTAGCATACATGATTATATATATACCAGTAAAGTTTAGATGAAGGTGCTTTACGCAAGGTATATTACGTAAAAAGACCAATTTTTAATCATATGTGCACATGACATACTGCGTGGGTTGTATTGATGTATAATGATTATTATAATTATTCATTTGACGTAGTTGAGAAATGAATGATAGATTATGATCTGTTGTTATATAATGATAATGGTTTCCTCTGTTCTCTACGCTGCATATCCAGTTTCACTCTGATCAGTTTGTGTCTACTGTCGTGTCGCGGTTGATCAGTATTTTTAGTCGCCATAGAAACATAATTGTTACATCGTCGGCAGTGCTCTTCAATTTGGGGGAGGGGCAGTAACAAGACAATTGGCAACTGGAAACCTGTTTTACTAAGAAACTGTTAAACGTTTAACCCTTTCAGTCCATCTACATAGCAGTGCGGTGTATGAATTGATGATGGAGTTTGCTAGTACAGCGCCCCGCGGTGTATTGATGTAATAAGTGATTCATTTTTATCCCTATTGAAAGATGGCAGCACCTGTCAAACATAGTGAAATATTGGTAACTAATGATACACGGCACCGCAGTGTAGATGAGCGTATGCCTGTTATTCAATAATCCTGGGTAGTCAATTCAGAAAGGGTTAACTGGAAAAGTGCTGATAGTGTAGACAGAGATCTAACGAGTTAGAATCAGTTCATTTCAAATGTATTGATCTCGAAATTTTCCCGATTTTGTTTTGTTTGAATAATCAATTTTAACGATAAATTGTATTGTTTTTATTTCAGAATGTAAAGTGTGACATGGGTTGCAGTTACTCAAGATCAAATGGCGACAGTAATCCGAATCTATTCAGTGTGTATAATGTCGATGACCAGGGTCAAGAGCTCACTGCCGGTAAAATCGAAGTCAGTGACTCGCAACTGACGCTATTCCAGAAGAACAAGGAGCCGATAAAATGGCCGCTGCGTTGTTTACGTCGGTACGGCTTCGACGCGGAGTTGTTCTCGTTCGAGAGCGGTCGCCGGTGCCCGACCGGTTCGGGTATCTACGCGTTCAAGTGTCGTCGCGCGGAGGCGTTGTTTAATCTGTTACAGGAATGTATTCATCGAGCCGGTCAAGAGGAACACCGTTATAACACATCGGCGACCTTGACCTCGTCGTCGGCGATCCGTAGCAGTTCGCTGGCCGAGTCGTCGTACGTCAGTCCTACAGCGCCGGCCGTACCGATACAATCACCGCTGACAGCGCCATCTGACGACGGCGAACTGAACAATGATGCCGGTCATCATTATATAAACGGTGATGTAGCGCACGGTAGTCCGCAGAACGTGCTCGGTGCCGGTGCTGTCACTCACGAGTACGTCAACTCCGCCATCTGCTCATTACCGCGACGACGAAGTTCGACCGACACAGAAACCGCCGATATCGACATGGAGTTCGACGCCGGGTCGGAGGATGTGCTGGTCGACGTGGTAACCGGAGAGAACGGTGTCGTGAATTACACGATGATTAATTTACCGCGCGGAGGTGTCGCGAGCGTTCGTCGCTCGTCGGAGGAAGACGAATCGTCTCGACGCGATAGTCGCGAGTCGCGCAGCACCGTCGGTCAAACCGAGCCGTACATGAACATGGAAATGTTGGGTATCGTCGATACAAAGCCGGAAGTCTCGTCGTATATGAACGTGGAGGCTGCGACGATTAGTAACGGATCAACTGGGAAACAACAGCAGCAGCAGCAGCAGCAACGTAAAAACAGCGGTTTATTACTACGTCGTGCGTTACAGAGACAGACGTCTTTAGAACAGCACAGTTACGCGAACCTCGACCTGGCCGCGCCGTCTGCGGGTAGCGTTATCAGCACAACGGCACGTAACAGTCTACCGAACACTAGCAGTAGTAAAGTGAATTATATACAGTTAGATTTAGAGCAGCACGTCGACGTAAACGGCGCCACCTGTAGTGGAGCCGCGCCGGCGTCCCCGAGCAGTATCGTCTCCAGTCCCGAATCACCGAGTAGAAAAGTACAAAATGGCGGCGGCTCCGGTGCCGATAGCACGGACAGCTACGCGATGATCGACTTCAACAAAACGGTCGCGTTGTCTAATACATCGAAGGCAGCATCGGTGGACGAGGGGTCGCGTAAAACCAGACACAGCAGCACGGTCAGCGATAAATACCTGACGATCGTTACCGCGATACGAGAGGGTAATTAAATACCTGACGATCGTTACCGCGATACGAGAGGGTAATTAAATACCTGACGATCGTAATCGCGATACGAGAATGTCATTAAATACCTGACGATCGTTACCGCGATACGATAGGGTAATTAAATACCTGACGATCGTAATCACGATACGAGAAGGTAATTAAATACCTGACGATCGTTACCGCGATACGAGAGGGTAATTAAATACCTGACGATCGTAATCGCGATACGAGAATGTCATTAAATACCCGACTAATGTGATCGCTTTATGAGAGGGTAATTGAATAAGAATGTAATCCCAAGGATTTAATACAGAATTTATGAGCGCAGAGCTGCCAATGTTTCATACGTAATGCCATACGTAAGATGTGACCGAACATGGTCAACTATAAAAGTTATTTAAACGTTTCAATATATATTCAAAACTGATTTAGTCAAACCTGCTTGAGTGGAATCCTCACTTGCCACAATGGACTGGAAGAGTAGTTGAGTTTAAAATAATATTTATAGTTGTGTGGGTTCTAACAGTAGTGAGTGATGATAGTTCGGTCGGTGCTAATTGTAACTAATACAGCGTAGTCATTAGATTGAAACTGAATGAGTCTCATTTCTGTAAATTGAATATTTATATTCCAAATTTGTAAACAAAGATGATGATTTAAGGCTTGGTTAGGGCTTGGTTTCGTTTGTGACTGATGAACCAATGTGAATAAGACCATACTTCTCTCTCCTATCTTTATTATTTTTCTGTAAAGCTGATATCTCATTAAAACTTTAAGATGTTATGGATGATGTTTATGCGGTAAAGTTGAAGCGAGACCTCAATGATTTATAGTGAGGTCACCGAGAGACCACAGCCTCGCCATCCTCGCTTGCCAGGGGTCCGGTATCACTCCCGAACTCGCTTCCACCAGCGCCCCCTGGCCTCACGAAGCGTGATTTCATTACTGGCGCTGTTGCGCGTGACGTCATATATCGATTTGCGAAATACTTCCTTGTTCGGTAAAACGTTCGCTGATTGGTCAATTTAACGGGAAAACAAACAGAAGTCTACTGTCGGTTTGTTACAAGCGCTGTGATTGGTACGACCAGATTCTGGTCGGCTAGTAACGACTCCAACGACTCGTGAGGTCAAGGGGTTCGGGGAACAGCTTTAGCGTAGTGGGTTCGAATCCCTTGACGGGTGAAGATGTAGCCTCGCTGGTTTATGTAATACTTGTAGCTGTTGTGCTGTTTGATAGTTCTTCTATTTCTGTAGCATCATAAAAATCAGCTGAATATTTCGACAAACCATGTTTCATATTTATTGCTGGAATGTCATTTTGTTGTGCGTACAACTATTATATATGCTGATAATCAATAAATGTGTACGCTATGACATGTACATGTACATACATGTATAGATACATTCCATCTCGGAATAATTATCTTGTGAAGATAACCAGCTGATGATGTATGTACAATTCTCACACACACTATCTCCATGATGCTTCTATAAACTTTACTTATGCATTTCCTTTGAGATTATTTTTATTGAGTTACGTACTGTATTAAATACTGATACTAGTCAGAGGAGGACGGCTGGAGGAAGGGGCATTATCTATAGCTGGAGAGGGGAGCGATAGTTCATTGATTTGCCTATTACTTGGCGAGGAGGATTAGATTATTTTCGGTAGTCTAGAGCTGCTTGGGTCGGGTCAGGGGGAGGGTCATACTTACTATAACCATTATTTAAGCATCGACTTAAGAAATACTCATTCTGTTGAAAGATATTTTACCGTCAATTCATGCAAAATATAACGACAGATGATTTCTGACATACTAGTTTCTGATCATTACAAATAATGGCGGCAGGTTTTAAACTGCTGTTGATGTTTGATATTTTGTGTCATGTATTAATCGTAACATACCGGTAAATCTTCGAACACTAATTAATATTTACTGTAAAAATACTCAGAGCATCGATGAATTTATTAACCTTTTTTATACATTTATTTTGTTTCTGGTACTTGGTATTTTTAAGGTAAAGCTTTATTTTCCTTGTTCTATCATATTTTTGATGACTACCAGTTGAAAATCAGAGGTACAGTAACCCTAGTATTTAATTTTTGTCGGCATAATTGTTTGTTTTTAAAGTCAGTTTCGAAAAGTCTTTATTCCTTGCATAATGCATTTATATTCTTGCCACCAATCGAACCTATTCTTACCGAAAGTATTAACATTGTCATAATTAGGTAAAACATTATGATTAAATGATGTTCTATACATGCTATTTTATGCTTTGTGAAATTGACCCCTGGTTCTAAATGAGCCTTTATTTGATTAAGCATTTCTAGGAGAATTTTTCAGGCCTCAAGACAGGAATAAGTCGAAAATAGTGCGTGTATATTCGAGTTAATTACTAAAGATGACATTGTTATGTTCTATTTCGACTTATACCTGATTCGAGGCACATTGTATCAAATCAATCTTCAACATTAGTAAAATTTGGTGTTATTGAAAGTAGTCAGTCATATGATATACCTCTATCGGTGAAACGCACATTGAATTCAATAGATATTAGTTTGGTGTGATCTCTAGTCTTCATAAGCCAGCGAACCTTATACAACAAACCTTGAATCGAGTAACTGAGATCAAAAAAATTGTAAAAACGTGAATATTTTAGTTTTTGATTCTGTAGGTATTGTATTTGTATTGTATACAAGATGTTATATTATGGCTTGTGTAAAGTATATGTTACATGTGCACTTGTGTATTCTACTTATTGTATTTATAAACAACTCTTCGTCTGTCGCGCTTGGATAAAACAAGTCATTTTAAACTTATTCGAGCATTTCACCGTGTAAACTGTATGACAATGCTATGTTTTCTAAAGCTATGTTATTGACCTGTTCACACTAGTACGAAAAGTCAATCAGCGTTGCGTCTAGCTGGACCAGTGAAAACAGCCGATTCGAGGAACATGTGTGAACGCATAGCCTTGGTTTAGTGTATTCTTATTTGGTCAGTTGGGCCCAATTTGAACTAACTAACTAGGACAGCGCGAACGCGGCTTATGATTAGACAGCTTTGTATGAAAAAGACAGCATTCTGTATGATTAGACAGCTCAGTACGATTAGACTTGTAATTACTATGTGAATACTGTTGTGAGTTTTGTGCAACTATATACTAAGAATAAGTTGCCTGTGGATAAAGCCGGTGTAAATTTCAAATATATATTTTGTTGACAATGACATTTTTCATGTGTCTGCAGAGAGCACGTGTTAAAAAGAGAGTAAAATGTCGCGACTCTTTAAAAATCTATTCTTATTGAATTTGCCGAACAAATATTATTGCGTAACTGACAGTAATTGCTGGTCATTAAGTCGATGATGATACAGAAAGAGTTTTGATAATGTTTTTTGAATGTTGGAAATGAGTTATTACTGGAGGTAAATTAAATAAAAAGTACAAATACTATATACATATTCAATTGTTTCCTCAAGTTTTTAGTGGCATTTTAGTAGTTAATCTATTCATATATTTTGCATATTGTAGAATTGGCTGTATTCAAACCCATGGATTCATACATGATTGTAGATAATATCAGTTCATCATTGGCTGACACTAGTGCAACTGCTGTAGTAACTGACATTTGTGGTTTATATGTATAGATCTGTTTCCTTGAGTCGAGGATAGATCGATTTAGCTTCACCTCATACAGTGCCAAACAGATGATCACGTTTTGATTGACAATCTGATTTTCAATGGTATGTGAACAAAATGTCTATAATGGTCTGAATTTGACACTATGATTTTCTATCTCTGTAGTCAGAAGGGTCAGTATAGACACCTGACCCAATCGGCTGAGCGAGTCAACTAACAGTTCATTCTGACTGTCATCACAGAGATATACAGTCCACCCAATCAATAAAGCTGCACCAAGATTAACCATTTCTTACCACAGAATACTCCCAGTATTTAAGAGTTGGTGAATGACATCGAATTGACTGAGCATCATAACCGAGTCACCATACGAACAGCTGAACCGAGCTGATAAGGGTCAACTCGGTCTCCCGAATGAACAAAGCTAGTAATTAACGCAACAATAATCAAATGGTTGTTTGTGAACTGGTTATATTTCATTTTACATTTAGCTTTAGGACAAAAAACGTAACATGAAATTAACTTTTCAGCAGGTTCAATTTACGATTTTCTTAACATATCGATAATAAATATATAACTTACAACAAAGACGGATTCCTGACTGCAAAACAGTAGCTTTGTGAGTGATAGATCCAAATTATATTCCACTGTATTCCAGAATATAGTCAAGAAAAGAACACTATTGATTTTCCTAGAACTACCTTTTTGGCCTCCACTTCAGAAGAAACTAATTTTTTCACACATGTATTTACATCAAACCAAACATACACAAATTGATTCTATGTATTCCACAAGTACACCTACTACCTCAAAAATGTCTCAGACAGAAAGACGAGTCTATTTTTCAAAATTTCCCTTTGAGGAACCCCCAAATACCCTGTGAAAAGCTGCAGATAATTGTGAGCAACGGTGCTATATTTTTTGTAATAATAGCCAAAAAGGCTTTGTGGATCCACCTCTGCCACTGTCTACAGCAAGATTCATAAACGTCGATATACATTTTCCAAATATTCAAGGTGAAAATATATTAACATTTGGAGAGGTTTACATCGTGATTTTATATCATTTATTCAAACAAGTAAATGTACAACAATCAGCAGCACTAGTTAATTTATGGAGACATCACGTCTATTGTCCTGACATAATCTGTAATTTGTAGTACTCACTGCACCCCTTATAAATTTGAAGGCCAGCAGGGACCATAGTCGCAGACACATTGACTTTTGAAATTTTTTCAGACTCACAAAATCTTTAAGGTCCTTGAAGAAATCAAGTAGTATGAGTGAGCAGTATATAAAAATATTGGTATCATTTCTATGCAATGCTTACACCAATGTGAAAGTCATTATTATCAAGGAATGCACCAAGTTTATATAATTTAGTATAAAACACTGACACATCTAGCCATTTATCCAGCAGAATCAGTTTAAAATGACCTGCATGAAATGCTCAGCATTTCACCTATTCAGCAGGTCAAGCCCTAAGTTAATTAATACTGCCAAAAATTGGTCACACAAAACAACAATTCAGCTGGATTTCTTTTACATACAAATAAAATATAATCAATGATACAAATGATAGATTGATTATGATAATCATTCATATCATTAGTATAAGATCATAAAGAATTCCCTTCAGGACACTAACTTTTTGAGCAGTCGCGTGAAAACCTGGTGTAATATCAGTAAACGCAAATAGAAATAGTACCGTGTCGTTTAACTTTGATAAAAGATAGGTGCTACAAGTGCAATAATCAGGTAACTAAGTCTCATTTACCTGATGAAGCTTCTTAAGTTAACCTATCTGCCTTAATGTTTACTCATTTTTCCTTCAAATTCAGAAATGTTCTTTCGTATCTTATCACAGTATAGATTTCTTTCTTCAAGACGTTCAAGCAGAAATTGAGTGACAAAAGATACTTTTTCAACAAATAACATTGAGAATTTTACACAAAGTTTTATATCTCAAATATTATGCTCCAAGAGCAAGTGTAAATGCCATGTTCGATATTGAAGTATTCAGTAGGATGATGAGACATATTGACAGTAATCATGACGGTTGTTTAACGCTGGTACTCTGTGCAGCCATTGCTGGTGTTATTTGTTTAGTATTTGCTCGATGAAGTTTCACATTGCGATAATGAGTTTCATCACGTTTCGGTAGAATCAGTTCACCGACTGCTATCAAATATAAAGCAATAATCGGTTCAGCTAATGCCGTTGAAAAAGTCAATTCAAATTCTGATTTAGCTGACTTTTATAAATACTTACGATCTTTGGCGAGGAGATGTCTGAAAACTTGCTTTAGTCTTTCTGTGTTTATTTTGCTGACGTCAGCATGGTTGACCATCGGATAAGGGTAGTCTTTACCGATTATACATTTAGCAGTTTTCTGAACTTGTATTGGAGCCATCCACGGTTCATAAATATATTTTGATGGCATATTCTTCAGTACTGGTAAATACGTTCTACAAATCAACATTATCGAATCATTATTCTACTGATTAAACATTACAAATATATAGGTCTTCAAACATGGAGATCTGGTGAATCTCGGGTACAAACAGCTGATTGTCTGAGGGGTGCAAACAGCAGATTGTCTGACTAATAGCTGCATCTAGTTTCTGAACGTACCTGACAAAATCACCACTTGGGTCAGCCCTTTTACCAAAATTCACTGGACAATGACAATGCAAAAATTGCTCGAAGAATGAACTGCACGATAACCAAATCCAAATACCCGCATTAGTGCTCCAATCAGCATCTAACATCAGTTCATCGAACACCTGTCAATCAAATCATCAAATTCATTTATTCATTTCATGTTGTAAGTCTCACTGCAGTAAGACATTTCTAATACTACACGTACCTTCATCCCTTCTTCCCAGGAGAGCCACAGATCTCCTCTCGTTAGAAAACAAATAACAGCGTGTCGACACAGATGATGAATCCATCCTTCTTTACGTAGTTGAGCCATAATAGCATCGATCCATGGGAAACCAGTTTTACCCTGTAACACAACAACAGGTTTTAGATGGACAGCTTTCGTTTATACATCTACCCCTCAGAGAATCAGCTACCTAAAACATCTTCTGCCCCGACCACAGTGGATGGCAATATTCCATCAATGCTGATAATTGCTTTGAAATATATTGAGCTAACGTTCAAAGTAGTAGATTACACCAAAATAAAGCTTAGATTTTCTGGATTTTGGGTGGAACAAAAGCCTCGCTATTTCAGCAGCCACAATGTCATAGCGTAGCCCCTTTAAAATTCCAGCAAACACTAACAGCATCATCTATTATACGTTACCTCGGCCCATTTAGCCAACGCTTCGAGATTACGATCCCACGGAATCTGGATACAGATCGGATTTCGATGCATCACGTCAAATTTCGGGTTATTTGTCGCGGTCGTGTAGAAAAATTCACGCCATAAAATTTGCCCGAATAACGACAAGGGCGGATCAACCTGCTTCTTCATCTATAAAACATACCACGATCACGTATTAAATAGATACAGCTAACTATAAACTAACCCCAAATAAAATATGTGCAGCACAAACCTTTTTATACAGATCCGTTAGCTTCCAATAAAACAATCTCACTGACAGACATCCGAACTTCAAATACGGACTAACACTCGTTTGATTGGGAAATAAAGATTGCGCGACCATTTTCGGCATTTCAAACCTCGCGACCCAAGCCTACAACATAATACCACCTGATTATACGTGATATCGTTTACAAAATATGTGAAATGGTTTCTTTAAATTTGGATCTGAAATCATTCTTTACGAGTAGAGGTTTCGACCTGGTTCCAATATTCGGGATCAAGCTAGACAGTATTCGGATTTGATTGCAGAATTAATAAAACATTAGAAATAAACTTATTTTAACTCTGAATCCTATTTCGCGAGGAAATACCATCATTTCCCTGTCTTCATGTTTAAACGCGAACAGCGGAACTGATTTCAGTAATTACCTTTCTCTCCAAATGTCGCTCAAGTCGAGCCAACCCTTCAGTTTCTCCACCTTTCCAAACGGACGTTGCCAGGTTTTCAGTATCAAAACCTTCACGAAATACAACATTTAATAACGATTATGATAAAAGTTAAATGAGCGTATTACTATTGGAGCTGTGTTTGTTTTGAATAAATAAAACTTACTTAATTTCTCGAGCGTAGGTATTCCGAAATGATCATCATGATCGTCAGAAACAGGAGTGAACACTCGGCCTATTGTATGAGGGGTCACTATTTCGTGCGGTTTTTCCGGTTTACCAATCTTCGACAGTAAAGCCTGGAATCTTTTATACGTTAAAGGAGCGTGTTTTCCATTCAGCGATATAATTCTAAAATATGAAAAAATTTTGTAAATCTTTTACAATTCTATATTTTAGGAGGTTCAAGATATTTCTCAAAATTACAGGTGATTTGAGGGCATTGAAAATATCTCCTTCAGGCAGGTTTTGATTAAACTCCCTCACTTCTATCAGGGCAGGGCGTGGTCTAAATGAATGCGCCAATAGAGAATTCCGGAATTGATAGTAACCAATCAAAACCTGGCTTAATTTTAGAGGAGTTTTCAGGAATCTAATGAGAACTGCGATATGAATACGTACTGTTGAAGATTATAAAGTGTATGTGACGTTCTAACAATCACTTCAATATTTGCGTCCTTCGCTATCTTAGAAATAGCAGCATCTCTTTCACGACCGAACGGTTCCGGATCTTCTTCAAATGATAGATGAGTTATGTTCCATTTCTAACAAAATATACAAATGAAATTTAAGTTACATTTCTAAAAAGACCGATTGAGCATAAAGTTCCCTGATTCCCAATTCTAACACTCAACGTGCATTGATGAAATAATTGGAGACAATTAGTTACAAGACATTTAAAATTTTTGATAATAATCTCGAGATAATATCATAAAATACCTTGAAATATTTCGGGAAAATATTAGCAGGCTGTCCTTGAATGACGAACAACCTTGAATTCAATTTCCTTAAATGGGCGTCCAAATCTTCCAAACACTGTATAAGAAACCTACAAAACAGTCATCAGAGCCAACCAATTAGTTGATAACACTAACACTAGGTGGAGTGGTAACACTTCCGTGATATGAATAAGTAAAAATCCCACAATTAATCGTCAGAAAAATAGATTTTCTTTAAGATGTGAATATATTACTGCAACATTTCAGTTATTATCTTATAACAACCATCATCATCAGGCACACTGACCCTCTTCTCGCCCTCTAGTAGACACTAGATCCTAATTTTCAGTGGTTGAAAAAGGGACACTGGTACAATAACCGTCAGACATTTAATTAAATTTACCTCCAGCGGTTAATCCCGACCTGTGATGTACCAGCGAACCACGGATCTAATATAAACACGCATCTGAAAGTTTCAGCATCTTTCAATGAATGAAGCAGCGCCGGGTTGTCATGTAAACGTAACCCTCGACGAAACCAATGAATCACGTTCTTCGGTCGACTTGTCGGACAAATTGGACCCGTATCGGACATTTTACTATCGGTAATAACTTGAAAAAAATATAAATGTTATCGTTTTAATATAAACATTGTTACATGAGGCCAATATATATTGTATCTACAGTTGAAATTCATTGATAAAATACTAATAATTACAACTCTGCTATGGCAATTATCTATCTTTCAAGATCGGATATTTTCACAAACCACAGCCCATCTGATCATAAAAGCTTACCACCAACAATTAGGATTAATTAAGTAATTACGTGAAACATTAATTACACCATATTTGTATAATGAAACACTGAAATTAGATTTACTTTTTATACTCACCAAAATTTAAACGAAAGAGAAGAGAAATCTGTTTCTAATCTATTCCATCATCACAGCAGTAGTTGCGTCTAAAGCATAGCTCATCAGTATCCTGCCACTATTAACCGAGACCCGCGCGTGTATAATCTATAAATATATCAACACACATGCTGCTTGAAAACGTGACACACCGCTCGAGACAACCTAAAGTCACGACGCCGTCATCAGTTAAAAAGAAGTGAGAAAAAAATTGCTAACCGCTCAAACAGGCTGCTTATCAGACCAGTTACATCACATACCTACTGAGTATTTGATGAGTTGGTGAGGGTGCCAGCGTTACGCAATCTTTGAGATGTGCGCAAATAAAGATTTTTACTATGTATTGAATTGAATTGGGATGACCGGATGAGGGTTGCTCCGACCATTCGTCCGTCCCTTCAATCATCTAATGCATCCGTTAAAAGCAGATTCTCCTTGAAGGTAAAGCTCTAGGTCCGCTACTCTCCAGAGCTCTAGGTTTCACGAAGTTATGAATATTATTGAAAAATGTCGAAAAATACATTGAGTATTCGCATTAGTGGGTAGACTGGTTTCAGTCGAAATAACAATAACCAATCGTGTCGTCTCTCAACCGTCAAGTGCTGCCCCTATCTAAAACGTTGGCTTAAATACGTGACCTAGATTATTACTCGCATGCCGGAGTCTTTCGCATCGCGGGAGCAAGATAGATTATACCAAATAATATTCCACCAATCACTCTCCTAGTGGCGAACTGAACCTAGGAAGAACAGCGAAAGTCTTGAAACATAACTGATAAATAAAGGCCCCACAACGCAGTTGTCGATGTTTTGTTCTGAAAAAGTATATTTGTACCCGGTATGGGACTTCCAAACATTACGTGTTGTAGCGTTACCCGAATAGTAAAGATGACCGATGATTTAGAGGTGTTTTTTGTAATAAAAGGTATTTTTTTATATTTTGTGCTTTAAGAAATAATTTCAGGGCTAAAGATACCCTCGTTCACTATCACATTAATTGCCTGAAATAATTCATATGAGGCAAAACCAATTTATTGTCATTTAATCAACTAGAACAGCTAAATCATCAATCAATTCAATCAAAATATATTTTATTTTGTTGGTTGTAACAGTGTAGGACGAGCTCAGTAGTTGTGGAAATAGGATGGAGGATAATGACTGGCGGCTTGTGGAAGAAAACCCAACAAAACCTAGGAAGAGGAGAAAAATATCTGTGAATTATTCTGGAAAAACCTCTGCAGACCAGCTCAATAATGATGATGAAAAAACAGAAAATGACGGTAAGCCATCCTTAAATTATGACTCCACAATTTCACAGTATTTCAGTAGACACATTGAAAGGATTAATGAATAAGGTTTTTTTAATTTCGTAGATTGTTTTGGTTCCGAAATTGAATTCAATTTTCACGCGTTGAGTAAGAAAAAGTTGATCGATGTTAGAATAGATGAGATGTTTGAGAAGGAGGAGAAGGAGAAGGAATTAGAGGAAGAATATTCGGTAGATGAAGCGTCGCAGGAGAAACTGCTTCGCTGTCTACGAATGGCTTCATCTCCGCCGAGTAAAACTCCGTCTCAACCTGACGTCGAACTCAGAGATCCGCATCTTCTAACGTTATTAGATAGAATAAAGCCGACTGATCGCTTGGAAAATCATTTCCAGTTGACGACGTCTACGAGCGTTGATAATAACGACGTGTTTCTGTCGTGTAATTATTGCGAACGTATATTTCCGTCGGAAGATACGTTTTTGTTACATCTTCAGTGTCACATTACGTTTACCCCGTGGATGTGTCCGCTCTGTCCATTTGCAGGTAGGCTAATATTCAGTATCTACCATTGCTGAAAAACACTCTTCAGTCCAAATTTGAAACAATAATTTTAAAATCCCACAATGAAAATGAAACAAAGAGTCCAAAATGATTCCTTCAGTTTGTAGTTTGTTGAAACATTTTGACCGTAACCTTAATCTTCAGGGGCTGGTTCCATAGTCGAGACTTAAGACCACAACTGGTCTTAAACCTTAAGACTTGTCTCAAGTTGTTAGATTGGCTATAGAACTAAGTTTGTCTTAGACAGGTCTTAAGTCTAAGCCCTGTCTATGGAACCGGCCCCAGGGGCCGGTTCCTCATTTGAGACTTAAGTCCAAAAATGGTCTTAAATTCTAAGATTGGTCTTAAGTTGTTAGATTGGTTACAGAACTAACATGGTCTTAAGTTGGTTTTAAGTCTAAGCCATGACTATGGAACCGGCCCCAGGAATCAATGATTGGCTGAATGAAACATTTCAAACTCACTTTTGGTATTATTGGATTTTTAAATACTGGTTGGCATTACGAGACAAAGTATTTCATCAATTGTTTACATGATGTTCAGTTTGTTACATTTGATAAATCAACTTATTTGAATTGAATTTTTCTATTTTATCATTTCAGTTAATTTGAAAAGTCAACTCGCTTCCCATATGAATAATCACAGTAAACTGAAACATTTTAAATGTGATCTGTGTGGTTCTGTATTCTTTCATAAAAATGCGGTGAGTGTGTTTACATTTTACGCAGTTTTAAATTAGAATATTGCGCATGAAGGGGTTTTGGTGTCAGTTCACAAATCTTGCCCCAGTCGAAAGAACGCAAAAATACATGTATTTCTGATATGTGTCCCACCCGAACGTTGTTACATGTAGAATCTTCTTCCACAGATTCAGAATCACATGAAGGATCATTTCAGTGAACATATTTGTTCAATATGTGACCAGGCATTTCATGACGAAAGTGAATTAATTGATCACAATAACACAGTTCACACTACTTCTCTTAAACAAGGTACAGATTTGATTTTATTTGATTTTGAATGAAATACTACCGATTAAGGCTTAAGAATTGATACCTTGTTTCTCATTTCTGCTAAGCTTAAAAGTTGACCTGTACATTACTTCAAGCTAACAATCACAGACCCAGCAGTTATTGAAATGAACTGAATTGAATTTCATTGCAGTTTACAAAATGACCCAACAGATTAGGAGTAGAAACAAGGTATCATTTTTTTCAGCCTAATGTAATTAAAACGATAAGAATATCTGTTTTTTCAGGATGCAAGAAATTGGTGCGATGTTTGAAAAAAGAGAAAACTTCAAAGAGGTAAGTTTATGACGAATCATTCATACAAATCTATGGGGATCTGTAGGTAAAATATTGACCTCTTCTTCGTATGTACATAATGCATAAAATTGCATTCAGTGAGATGTTAAAATCACCAGCCCCTTCAGTATGCACTCAAATATTTCTAATTCGAACAATTATTTGAATAAATTGAATACTTCAATTTATTTCCAGGAAGCAAATTCAGAAAGATGAAAAGGATCACATCTACGCCGATCTGAAACAAGATTCTCAAACTGACAACAACAACCGTTTGAAAGATTTGAATAAACAAGCTTTAAAACAACAGAACATCTCGATATCCGGTCATCATAAAAAACCGCAAGCGTATGACTTAATACTGGACGATTACTGTCATATCAAAACAGGTAATTAACTCATTGGATAAACGAGTCTATTCATTCCCTAATTTGTATGTTCGATTCAATTTACTAAATGTATGTTGCCGTTATTGATTAGTCATCAACATAATAATCATATGACTGCTACATCGACCTCACTTGCCGCAGTAGCATTGACCGTTCCCCATTAACCATGTTTTAAAATCAATCTCAATTTTTTCGAACTAATCTTATTCAGAATCTGGTCATTTGTTATTTTCGTGTAAGAAATGTCAATTGGAATTCAAAAAACGAAACCAGTTTCTGTCACATTTGACGAGTGAACACAAGGAGTGCAAACCGTACAAATGTTTACATTGCGATTATTCCAGTAAGTAAAACTTGTTAAAAGTCCCATTGCTTGTGTTCAAAAGCCTTCATTACCTGACTGCCTCTCGAGCTTTCTCACAGTTCACAGACCAGTCAGAACTCTTCGCTTTGAGTCACAGTACCGTCTCGAAGTTAGATCATACCATCTGAAGTCATTTTGCGGATTTGCATTTATGAGATTTCCCCCATCATATTTCCTACCCCAACCCCTTATGATATCGATTCTTCAGCATTCAAAGGATGGCTGAAGACTTATCAGATTCAGTCATTACCTGTTTCTGGAGAGTGTCTTAGATAATTGTTCTACTTGCAAGGCACTATACTACAGATTCATGATGCTATCATATTGTGCTACTTTTTTAAGACGCTTTACAAATTCATCATCCTATCTATATTCATCAGAATCATGTAACTTAGAAATTAACTTAATATTGTACGTAGTCTGTTTGAAGTCAGTTTTGTATTTTTTTTCAGCTCGCGTCAAACCTAACGTATTTTCTCATATGAAAATCCACAACGAAGAAAAGAAGCATGTTTGCTCAATTTGTCATAAAGGATTTCACTTTTCATACAAGGTTGATATTTCAGAGTTCACTACCGGCGTTCAAAGCAGTGAATTGAAAAAGATCTTTTTCGGAAAATATTGTATTTATTTCAGCTTGAAATTCACATGCAGTACCACGCTAATGAACGCAATTTCACTTGTGATATATGTGGAAGTAATTTCAATAATGCTGTGGATGTGAATCGACATAAAAAAAGACTTCACACTGAAGGTGATTTAAACCGAAAATCATATTTTCCTTTCTAAAAATCAGTTGTTAATTGTAATTTTGAGTTTCAGCTTTGATTTATAACCCATAAATGTCATCGAAATTAATAAATTTGACTGAGATTTAGAATACAGATATTGTCTGATCTTAGTTCAGTTCAAGTCTAAGCTTTTCGAACTGGAATATTGTCCAAATTGAATGTGCCATATTGCAATTGTTTATGATTCACATATAGGGTTTGAAAGATATCTTAACAAACATTTGAGTAAAGACTTTAGCTCAGTCTAGTGTAGAACACAATTCAAATTGAAATTAGCTCACAAACTAGCTCTTTATTATATTGATTTGAAATGAAACAATTTTTATACCGTAACTCATCGATTATTTTTAGGATATCCATTTACTTGTGATGTATGCGGTAAAGGTTTCAAGTACAAATTAGCTTATACGCGCCATTCAGAAACGCACGTTCCTGGAAAAACTCAAACCTGTCCGGTGAGTACCTGTTAATAGTTCATCACATTTCAATAACAACTCTCGTGATGAACTATAAGAACTACAGTGACAACTACATTAAACTAAGCGAACTAATCTCAAGCCTAAACAATGATATTCAAACAAGATAGGTGGAATCTGATTTGACATCGACTAAATCGCTGCTATAGCCTTGTTACGGTCAGAAAGCACCGAGATAAAATCAGCAGCCAGACAACGAAAACACAACTTATTGCATTTCATGATACTTTATGTAGTATATTTTTGAGTACTAGACCTTACAACAAGTTATCATAGAATGAACTGTTGACAGTACTGGTTGTCCAGAATCAATGTCATACGACTTTAAATTTAAACAAATGTATGGTGGATACTGAACATATGGACTTTGAATTAAGCAACGACTTATTTGAAAAATTTGACTTATTTATGACAACTTAAATGAAGATATTGATAGGTTTTATTGAATGATATAATGAAATATGCGGAATCTCCCCGATCTGACTTTAGCTGGCTTTAACTGTATATATGTGCTTGATATTTTCAGTACTGTAATAAATGGTATCGCACCAAACACAGTTTACGTATCCACATGCAGTGTCATACTACTATATTCCAGTGTCAAATCTGTGACAAGAATATCACTAGTTACTCAGCATTTGTGTAAGTTTATTTTGAGAGTCTTGAGTTTCATCAGAAAGTTGAAGTTTAAAACGTTAAACAATGAAGTGTCCAATAGCGACTGCAATAGAAATTTGAGTCTCACTTTTTCATGAAACTTGATCCCGGTCGAATTCTGTAAAAATCTCGATCTTAATTTAAACTCGTTTGAAACCGTTTTTCAGCCAGCACAAAAACTCACATGACCCAAATTATAAAGGCTTCCCCTGTGAGCAGTGCGGTAAGAAGTGGCCCAGTCAACACGCGTAAGTCGAAAATAAACCTACAAATTTTGTCGGAAATTTTCCGATTTCGTAATTTTGGACTCAGTTCTACAGTCTTAAGCTTGACTAATATAGAGCTGTATAAATTAGGTCATTTCCAACTCAATAGTCGAGTCTTAACTGTAGAACTGTCCAGGGGCTGGATGCTCAAAAGTTGGTTAGACTGAACTGATGGACAAATACTGCGGTTATTAATAGAATTTCAATTGTCACTATGTCACCTATCCACTGGTTAACTCAACTTTTAACCAACTTTTGAGCCACTGACTCCAGATTTACAGCAGAATTTCTTTAGAATAACTGTCTATTTACAGTTTGGATAAACATACCGCTATCGCTCACATGACAGAGAAACCATTCGAGTGTGAATTCTGCGGCAAAAGTTTCAAATTAATGGAATATCTGAAGGTAAAATTTCAAAAGATAACTAGAGGGGGTTTGAAATATGCTGTAGAAATCGAGTTTGAGAACAAATATGACTCGACGGGGTGGGGTCCCTATGACTCCTCGATTTCTTAAAAACTCATTCAAAACTGAAAATATTTTTAAAGGTGCTCGAAACTTCTTTAATTAACAGCTTACTGAGATAAACAGTACTGATTTAGGAGGTGTCTTTAGTAATTGGGATATGAAAGTGATGCAGACGCACAATTCCTCGAAATTTGAAATTTTCTCCTTGAAAACTAGTAGGCCTAATATCCAGGAATGACTGATCTGCAGGGACCCTGCACTGCACGTTTCAAATTAGATCCGGAACTGTGGAACTTGATCCAATATTGTATGTTGTGATATTGTAAGTTGTATATTGTATATTGTAGGCTCATATGGTGACTCATTCAACTGAGAAAGAATGCACTTGTCACATCTGTGGAGCGAAACTGAAACGTAAATCGAGTTTAATCGTTCATTTGAAACGACACAAAATGCAGAAACCGTTCGTTTGCGGTTTGTGCGGCAAAGAATATTCACATCGTCAAGCTTTATCTAATCATTTATTACATCATTCTCAGGATAAGGTCAAGGTAAGGATATGTTTCATTAAACCGAGGTGTAATTACAAACAGTCCTCTCAGGTTAGATGAGAAATTCATTTATTATTGGAGTCATAATACTTAACTGATACTCAAGAACTAGATCAAAGGCGTCCCCAGGAATTTTCATAGAGGGCTCGAATTAGCATCAATCCAGCATCTAAGCACAATGTCTGGTGTTTGGTGGGCCTCCCCCAAAAAACTTTTTAAAATTGGAGGCTTTAGAAAAAGACTAGTCAAATTGGCAAGAAAAATCTTGAACATTGATTACATAGTAACTTGAGAAGTTAGCTATCTCGAAAAGGGGTGTGTCCGCTACCCCCGTACCCCCCTTGGGGACGCCTATGTAGATCCTTCAATCCCCACAGTTTATCATCAAAGAATAAGAAAATTTGGCAAAGTAAGAATTACTTGAGTCGTATTGAGGTAAGAATATTCTTCAACGATAACCTGCAGGGATTATCGCATCTTCAATGATAGCCTGCAGGGATAATCCGATCTAGTTCCCAAGTTGTTGGTTGAAGTATTACTTCAATAATTAATCATTGAAATGAGAACTATGAAACGAGATCCTATTTATTCATATATGGATCGTAACAAATTTACCTTGAACTTTTGATGAATTCTTCTAAAACACGACACTAGATACAGTACGCGACATTTGGATAAATTTGTCATTTTTCTCGGGGGGGAAAAAACCTTTGCTTTACCATAACGTGTATCGAGTCTGAGGGAATTGATGAATTGAATTGTTGTTTATTTGAAGGCGTGTACACATTGTGAGCAGACGTTTACCAGTCAAACTGAACTAGAGGAACACGTACAAACAGAACACGTGTCGGAACCGGAAATAATCACTCAACACATCATCGATTCGAACTGCTTCCTCTGCGAACAATGCAACGAAATATTCGAGAATCAAGAAGCGCTCGCGTTACATATACTAACCGATCATATGAAGGAACATTTAGAGGTCGAAACGGAGCATAAAACGGAACTCGTAATGAATGAAAACGGTGATTTATTACCGATTACAACCGCTGATAATAATCAGACAGTCTTCATCGACGATATGAGTTCCCACGGCAACGTCGTCGCGACAACAATCGAAATAATCAGCGACGTCGACGGCAATATTTTGTCGATTCCGACGATCGAGGGATCGGTGGACTCGAAACCGGCGCTAGTCGCTCCGCCGCGTAGGCAGTCCCCGAGACATGTGAAAATTATCACTTGATTTGTAAACAGGAAATGTTTCTTTATAGAAAATGGAGTGAATTCGTCCTGGCTGTGAAACTGGGTTCATACTTCACTCTCAATATGAGACATTACTCTAAAACTTCTTGAAACTCCTTAAATTTTGGTAAAGTCTGAACAAAATGTTCAATATTCGACGTATTTCTGTCTATGACAATAGTACCTGGTCTAATTTATCAGCCTGGTATTCAATTTTACCTTTGTGAACCTCTTCAAATTTTCACAATTTCTTCATAAATCCTCCTAAGAAACTCCTGAAATTCTCTGGGATGACCGAGAGCAGTATGAATCCTGTGTAAAAGGCGTGTAAATTGTAACTATTAGTTTATATTATAAAATATTTATACGAATCGACGCTGATAATTGTAGTTTGTATAAAACTTGTGAATATGTAGAAAGTACAGTGAATTTCCAGGCTTCGGATAAGGATGATTTGAAACTAGGTTTCTCAGTTCTCAGTTAGAACACCCACCGCACAGGCCTGGAATTAGTCGGATTTTACTGTGAAACTCTACCGAAACTGAGATTCAGATATTCTGTAACTGCACCCCCATATCATCCTGTAATTCGGCCTCCTTTACTCAACAAAGCCTAAAGCTTTTATAATGACCTCATAATGCACCAAATCTGAGTTAATTTTCAAGTTTATTTTCCACCGAGCCTCGGGTACTGCATACAAAATGGTCCTTTTCTGCTGCCCACATTCCAAATATCGCCCTGATCCAGGACCGTTTCGACCCTGATTTCTGTGTATAGAATCTGACACTGTCTGATCTCGTATTTCATGGCTATTGTATTTTATCTAAATGAATTGTGGTTGAATTGAGGTTAGCTGTCAGATCGGGTTTCCTATTGAAAAACTTCTTCGCATGAAACTAGATATTTATTGTGTAATAAAGTATCTCCCACGGGAGAACTGTGTGAGATTTATCTCAAAAATAATAATCATATGATTTGATATCTACTCGGCTTAGCGAGCTATATATGTATATATAGGTGTGTGTAGTGAAGTCTTGTTTATTGTTCTATGTTCAGTATAAAATATCATATCTCTATTTGAAAATGCTATTTCTATTTTGTTCGTTTTTTTTTTAATGAGGAGAATCATGTTTGAGGATGATTATAAACCGGTGTCAGTGGTTCTCCTAAACGGATACCTCCATTTTTTTGTTTCCCCTTGTTTCTCATCTCAAGTGAATCAATTCAAATATCACATTCGTTTCTGACATTAGTTTTTTTATGAGGAAAAAAAGCGGAAAATGAATTGTTTTCAACGAAAATCAACTATTTATTCTATTAGGCACGAGCCTAATCCCGGGAATAATCGGACTAATGTGAGATGAGGAACGCTATTGGACCCGACCTGCACAAATAAACCATCATCCATTCTACCCTCGCTTCACCACAAAGGAAAAAAAATAAAACTCGTCCGAGGAATCTAGACAAAAAATCTGTTTCATTGAAAACTTCTGCTTCATAATCAAATGGACGACGATTTATCTGATTCCATACATGATATTCAGTTATCAACTGCTGTGTTTGTTGTATATAATAGAAAATATCGTCTTTCTTATGTTAAAAAGCGGAGAGGAGTGCATTACCGAGTCTAACAATAGATTTATTATTAGATATCAGCAAATCTACCAAAAATATCGCCGCAAATTGTAGTTGAACACTGTCAGCTATATGAGCCTGAAGCTATCTATTGAAGATTACGAAATTTGATGGCGTTTTTGAGGCGGGGCATCACTTCTGAAATGAAAACGTAACGATGATATTTAAATTCAGTGAGTTTTAAGTATATATAGGCAGTATTACTGACGCTTAGTCTAGTCTCAGACTGTTGTGTGCAAGCAGTCGACAGAGCGGAGCATGATTGCCGCGAACCCGATGCTGGAGATCGTGTTGCAGATGCTCTCGGCTTTCAAGTCGATATATCCCAGATTTCCCGGAGATAATATTCATTCAGTTGAGATGTGTGGTTATAATGGAAGGTGAAGCTGACGTAGACCACAGCTCTGAAAAGACAATAGTAGTTAAGGAAGAACCAGTGAGCAGTGTCACAGAAAACAGTGGAGACATAAAAGTGAGTTACATCTTTTTGGCATTTCTTCAATTGAATGGTTTCTTTATGGGTTTATGAGGAGCTATTTTTAAATCTATCGTTGCGCTAGTTACCGATTTCAACGTTTTGCTACTGGTGAAACGTTCACTCATAGCTCCTTTCAAAAGCTAATGTTTAAACTGATCACTATTATAGTTGAAGATCTTTTTATTTCAACTCTATGGAGCAAGTAAAGTTAAAGGTTACTCAGAGTTCTTCCAGAATTGAATATCGTAATCCACTTCAAAATGTAAAACAAACGGTTTTGTCAATAATCAAATCCGACAATACAGTCGTTCCTCATGTGGTGCTGGACGAACACAATTAAGATTACCTATGAAGTTTTATCATTTGGATTTCTGAATTAAGAGTCAATGGTTTTGTCGGGTAGGTTAGGGTAAATGTTTGGTCTATCATCTTTGTCGTGGCATCAAAGCGATGCCATTTGGTTTTGTTGTGCATGAAGAGGGCAGGCTAGATAGACTAAGCATGTCCAAATTGTTAGGTATAACGTATTCCAACGAGAACCCGATGCTCTCTGGAGTATGGCGATGTTCTGATGTGGGATATTTCTAAGTTGTTCTTAATTTCTAAGATGGATTTGTAAGTTCGAGGCTATCATAGAATGGAATATGGTGATCGTTGTCTTATAGATCCGATTAAGGAATATTATTATGGAATATTAATTATACATTTATGGCTTATGGTTACTCTCTACAAGTCGTGTATAACAAAATGATATGGTATTCGATATAGTTAGCTTTTTTTTAAAAAGGTTGTGAAATGCAAATAACGAGTTTGGTCACCTGTTTTTTTTTTCATTTTCAATGTATGTATTTCATGCAGCTGTAAAGCAACAGAAGCTGGCATAGTGTGTGGACTTGCAGAGCACTTGAAGTGATAAGGGGTGGGGTGTATTTCATTGGGTGTTAAAGCCCAAGTCCCAGTTGTACAGTTATGATTTGGCTCGGGTTGACTAATAGAAGATGAACTAATTTTAACTCATTAACTCAGAGTTCACAATAACTCGCAACGCTATGAAACTGGATCCTGGTTTTCACTGAAGATTAATCTTCTGTTCAATTTCTATCGGTACTAACGGCCTGATATTATCGGGATATATTGTGTTTCATAGACATCTTTAAAGCTACATTAGGCAGTCAACACACAATACCGATGAAACTGATTTTGTGAAATGGGCCCCAAATTTAACTTTCAACGGTGTTCAACTCAATTCTATTAGTTGCTTCGGGATCCAGTTCCACAGTGTGAGTTATTTGACTCAGAGTAACTTATTGAAAATGAATAGATTCTAATTCAGCGTTAACTCTAACTCACAACTGTGGAACTGGGGCCCTGGTTAGTAAAAAAACCTCTTCATAAAACTGGTCCCTAGAGTTACACTCATTCTGTTCATGTTGAATTCCTATTTTCTTTGTTCCAGTCTTAAGTTGTAAATGATTGAATTATCGTATTTTATGATCGACTGTAAAAGCAAAGTTTCAATCTATTCGAAAATAAGGCATAGAAGCATAGGGGAACTGGAGAGCAGATTTTAATCTGGTATATAAACGGGACAGGAGAGATTCCTAAGATAACCGGTTATTGTGTCGCCTCGCCTTTAATGGTTAGCAATTGAACACTAATCATAGGTTTCTATGTTTACGTCTCTCCGTGTTTCAGTTAGGTTTCAAGTTGCACTTACGGTCGTGGTCACTTGATTCTGTAGGCAGTTGTTCCCCCCAGTTCGATCGCAGTCGAGTGTCATAAGATTCTGTATGCAATCCGATAGCTTATAATCGCGGCAATTTGATAGCTATGGTATTGTGTATACCACCTGGCATTCGCAATACCATCCTTTTAAGTCTTACATTTTTATCAATTTTCAAAAGCACTAAACCAACGTTTATTCATAGAATTTGCCAGAGATCCTTTTTTATAAATTTGACGCGACAATATACAATACAGTCATGTTGCTTCTTAATGCACTTTTTTCCTACTCAAAATTCAAAGGAATCAAATTGTTACGGAACGATAGATTGAATATTGGATGCGGTAATTGTGTTGTTGTGTGAACTTGTTCCCGGTTGTTGATGAGTATATAAGTTTTGTGTAAGGAAGAGTCTTATGTTTCTCAGCCATTTGGCTAGAACATGCTGAAACCCTGTTGAGACCAGCTGATTTTCATGCCGTTGGGTTTGTAATTCCATCCGAATTTTCGTTTAAAAAATCCCGACCGTAGACAGTTTGGCAGGTTTGGCATCGATAATGAAATTGTATACGCGTGTTTTTTCGTAATGTAATACATTTCACACAACTGCGCTCTGTTTGCCCAGCTTACTTGATAAAGAGCAGACATCTATTTCATCACTCGACAGCTCCACTATTCAGAAAAATTGAAATAAAATTGACCACAGTTTGATGGTGTTTTTTGAACAGCTATTGCGAGCGGCACGATCTCAAAGAACATTGAATGTAAGTTGAGTCTATGTGGTTGAGGGATGCATCTACGTAGAAAATGGGGGCTCTGGTGCCGGTCAAATAATTCAAAATGTGAATATTCTAAGTTTATTGAATCAGTATTAACAAAACATTTAGGCTATTTGAATTAAAATACAAACAAAAGAATTCAAAGTCTTTTTAACAAGCATCACATGCTGGTAAATGAATAGGGACAGTTACGATGGATATCAAAACTATTGTACCTATCTACAGCCAATATTTTCTAGGTTGATTTAAAACGAGCACTTTCCCGCCTCTAGCGCTTTGATCACTGTCAACATAGGTAATTTTTATTTCATGGAATATGACCATACAATATAGGGTGTCGACGTAGATTCGATAAATATATACTGTAACTACAATAGTAGTAAGAGTTTTAGAAGAGAATGTTTCGTGGTTGTAGACTTGAGACGACAGTTTTGATGAAATGTAATCTGTAGTCGTCAACTGCAGTTTGTCATCGCATCAAAGAGTCTTTTGTATTGGCATCAAATTTATGTGAATAACCATTGTTAAGTATTTTGTTGATCAACATATGGAACTGTGTCTCATATTACTTCGGTTTGTGGGTATCATATTTCAATAATCGTACTGTCAATCCGAAGGGAGATCTCTTTATTATATATGATATTCTGGGTATAGACTTGTAATCAGAGGTTCCATCAATATCTGCGTCGTTAAAATTGGAAACTATTGACTACAAACGTTTGTTTTTTCCCTAAGCTGCAAGTGACGATAAATGGTGAAACCGGACCAAAATCACCAATAACTTTAAAGTACGGAACCATGGACTCTGAAAAACGATTGATTTTAGACTTTGTTTAAGGGTCCATGATTTATACCTGGTTGGTTGAATTGATCCATCAGGTATTTAATGATGAAAAGAGGTTTTTAATGAAGTGGAGATAATGCATAAATCTAGTATGATCCAGACATGATTTTGTAATCGCTACTTTCTCTTGAACCTTTTGTTCATCTTTGTGTTTCGCTATCTGATGGTTTTATTATGATAAAAACTATTACAGTGAACACTGATGTGTATGGTATTAAGTTGCAGAAATGCTTGGAATGAGTATAATTTTGTACCGATAACATTTCTATGATATTTACGTATATTTAGGCAATGAAAACTTGCCCTATCAGTTCCAACATCAAAATATCACGTTATTACAAGCTGATCTACATTATGTACGCTCATCGTCTATATAATATCAACCAATGACTTTTTGCGATTCAGAAAACGCAAAAAGAGATGCCTTACTGTTTAAAAAAGCCAGTGTGTCTGTTCGAGTGTTTTGTACGCGGGATGCTTTTTCGTTGCACCGAATCCATCATATACGGATTCATCAATTTTGTTTGATTTGATAATTGAAGTATAATTTTAGAAGGCAGATGGCTGCTTGAATTTCAATTGCGAATTCACGATATACATAGATCTAGTTACCGTTATGAATCGTTAATGAGACACTGATAATACGTAAATTCATACTGATATAAAGGCGCTGCATCATTAAGACTTGGGTCATACGGTACTCAATCACTTAACTGATAATTCAATATTCTCTTCCTCTTTGATGCTTATACATTTAACAGATACGCTTCCAACACGTGCATAACTTTTCCGACAACATTGATTTTATTGTCTAATTAGTCTGGCATTATAGGTTCATTAGTATTGTAATGCAGAAGGCGTTCGGATCAGATTCGTTGCGCTCGTATTAAGACCCGATTACGAAGGTTTAGTTTCAAATCTGCAGCCGATGAAGCGGATATTTTTACATCATTTTCTACACGTATTTATCAAGTGTATGCGGAGAAAATCTATTCGTATCGTTGAGATCAAATGAGTCATTTGTATAGAAAGAAGATTTGTACTAATTAGGACCCGGTTCCATAGGCGCGGTTACAAACTGACTCTCTGAAGAGTTGCTTGAATAATTCGTAGGGGACCCAGTTCCACTGTCATAGGTCAAAATATTGCGCTAGATAATTCATCATTTTCAGTAATCATTGAAGTCGAACTGTCAGTTATAGTTCTGTGCTATAATCTATTCCTGTTGATATTGCCAAAAAGTGGCCTTTAGGTAAAGGAGATTTTGTAAAAATTCAAAATCTAATTTCAACACAGCAATTTCAAAAGCCACGTAAAACACGACCTGCTCCGGCTCGAACTTAGGAATTCATGCCTTCAAGTCCAGCATGCTAACCACTAGACCACAGATCTGTACTTTTTGAAAGGTTTGTCGGATCAGTGTGGTGACCATTTGATCAGTCGGGACTCGATTTACTATCGCGCTCTGTGATTCTGATTAACATTCGTCTCGTCTTTAATCTGGTGTCCATTCTAATCAATCCTAATATTGCCGATTAGATCATCCGATATTCTAATTCAATGAAGTTTTTTCTGTCGTGGTGTCTTCTTGTAAAAAAAAACTGACGTCTACTTGTGTGTAAAAATCATTTTCTTCAAAGAGCTCTGACTGAGATAAGCCGAGAACTGGGACCTAACAACTAACGAATAGAAAAAAGATGATACGATGAATTAGAGAAGTGATTCCAAGATGAATTTCTTACTTTCTTGAAAATCCCGATATTTTTTCTGTTCTCGTCATTAATATATATCAGGGGTTTCTAGTTACTGTTCAGTACGTCCGTTCACTATATTCCTCTTTCGTCATCTTATTTCGTCTTTATTTTCTGAAATTTTGATATGTATTATCTCGTATTGTCACTTTGAAATCCGATACGATCTATTAATGGGAAGATGAGTAAGATTAAATACATGAAAGCTCATCAGCAAACTCGCCCCAGATACTCACAATTAACGACACTGATAAAACTAGTTTGACACAATTTCTGCTCACGAAACGCAACCTTTTCTTGTTCGAAAGTTTCGGTTATCATTTTAGTTTCTTTTACCTTATCAACTAATGATGTATATATTTATATATATTTATATGCATCGACATGTATATATATATATATATATAGATATATATATGTATGTATCATAAAATCACAAGTTAGCACAACTGGATCAATTTCCATTTAATTGCATGTTTTCCGCGAATATCCTTTGATGTGAAAACTAAGTGTGCGATGAGTTTTCAAACTTGGGGTTTATTACGTGGATTTACAAAGTTATCATATAACAAGAAACACGTCACGTCACGTAAACATCAAATTTTTAAATAGCCCGGCATGCAACACTTGTCAGTTGTCACTTGTCATATATATATATATATATATATATATATATATATATATATATATATATATATATATATATATATATATATATATATATATATATATATATATATATATATATATATATATATATATATATATATATATATGACAAGTGACAACTGACATATATATATATATATGACAAGTGACAACTGACAAGTGTTGCATGCCGGGCTATTTAAAAATTTGATGTTTACGTGACGTGACGTGTTTCTTGTTATATGTTAACTTTGTAAATCCACGTAATAAACCCCAAGTTTGAAAACTCATCGCACACTTAGTTTTCACATCAAAGGATATTCGCGGAAAACATGCAATTAAATGGAAATTGATCCAGTTGTGCTAACTTGTGATTTTATGATACATACATATATATATCTATATATATATATATATATATATATACATGTCGATGCATATAATAACACAGAAATGGCACCCGCCAGACTGAGATCCGGTAACCAAAGGGTTTCGTAACCATCACCCCGCCCTTTTTTCTTAAGCTTCGGCCGGAGAGCTAATGTTAGCAATTACATATATATCAGAGTTAATGGATTTTCCGTCTTATGAATTTCATGTTGAGCAGCATTATGCAGAAGATACAATGAATGAGTTACTGGGTTGGTACGGACTCGGTAAGGTAAATCCTAATGACACCGAGAATCTGAACTTACATCGCTTTACTGAGTCACCGGCAGAAGAGAGACGATCGCCATTATCCGATGACCAAGATAACCAGGATGAAGGAAGTTGCTCCGGCCGAAAAACTCAAAGTCCGTGTAAGTATATATATATATATTTATACATAATTCATGGTGAACATCTTAGTGTAAATTGGTTTAGTTTGATAACGATTTATTCACGGTCGATTTTAATTCATTCTTTGAAAGTTTGGTTCATCTACAGAAATGATCCTCGAATCAGGATCACAATACAGTGGATCCTCGTTACAACGAACTCGGATATAAATCGGACAAATTTAATCACTTCATTTCAAAATGGATATAACGAGAAAGTACAGATTTTCTGGTGCCCTGAGGTTAACGAGGTTCCAGTATATCGTTCAAGTTTATGTCCATGAAGCGATCTATACAAGTTTTACGATAGATAGATGAATGATTGTAATTTTTTCTTTCGAGTCGAACTTTTATGACAGGCAGGTGCTGATTGTAAATTCTTATCTGATTATCTATCTATTGACAAAATTTAATGCATGGATTGAGGTATTTTATAATTCTATACCTGAACCCTGTATATATTTCTAGAAGAGTAAGCTATCTATATATTTGTTCGTTGATCGAGGTTTTGAACTTGAAATTGGGAAATATCACTTTTATCTATTTAATTATGATTCGATTTCATTTGGTGCCATTTCAAACCACACCCACCGGAAATGAAACAGGTGGTTTGATTTTGAAATCGGAAAGAACAGATATTATAGTTGAATGTTCGGCGATCGAGTTTATAAATTTCCAGTAACAGGGTGAGAGACAATAATTGATACGACAAAATCAGAGAGAGAGAAAGAGAGGTTTGTTTTACTAATTAGATCTAAAACTGCGGCAGAGGTTTTTTGTCTTGAATTTATTGGGTTGAAATTAGAAACCGGTCGTATCTAATTTCTACATTGTACAGGGTTTCATGTTACAATTCGGGATATTCGTTTTCGTACCACGTGTTCGCCTGAAACCAAAAAGAAATGAAGGCGTGAATAAATGAGTTATTCATGAAGCCCTTGTCTCGTGTACATGCGAGCTAACAACCGTTTCGAATTTAAATACGAGTAGAGTTTGTTTCCAATTCGTTTACAAGTTCCAATATATCGGAAGGGCTTCATATTTCCGTTATTCTATACATGTATATATATATACATATGTATAACGTATGATATAGTCTGGTGTGTGCAGACTTCTGAGGTAGCACCGCTAAGAATAAAACTATACCTACTTCAATTATGTTCTGGAATTGTATCATCTTAAAGCGTCGAATTCTGGAAAGGAATTGTTAAATATTTATAGAGATATTGATAGGCTTCACCTTCGTATTGAAAATCTTGATGACACAGAGATAACAATCAGCCGATATTATTCATTATTTCATTGAGCCATCCGCATTTATGAAACATTTTTTTTTATACAATGTTACGTATATAATTCTAATAATTCTAATGTGCGTTTGCCAACTTTTAGAAAAGGGCTATCGTACTTTGAGTCCATCCACTTTTTTTTCGATGAAACCAGGCGTAGGTCAGGTTCTGTTCGATAATGAGAGATGCATTTCGTCTATGATGCAAGCAGCTGAAATATGCGTGGCTTATTCAGGAGCAGTTACGCAAACAATTATTCATTCATCATTATTAATGATCTTGTCGCATCAGATTATACTCAATAAGTATATGTATATACATATATATATATATATATATATATATATATATATATATATATATATATATATATATATATATATATATATATATATATATATATATATATATATATATATATATATATATATATATATATATATATATATATATATATATATATATATATATATATATATATATATATATATATATATATATATATATATATATATATATATATATATATATATATATATATATATATATATATATATTATTTGTAATTTTATCCTTTGTAGCTTCAGTATTGAGTGACGGTTCATCTCAAACATATTCATTCCAAACTGGACAGACTGGCGCAGACAATATAACAGGTAACTATTTCTAGTCTATTTGTTAGTTCTCAGTCGGAGAGAAGGTTTGCCCTCTCTTATGGGGAGATGATGGGGATGCACGGGTAGATGATCTCCGTTACGTAGCTACCGATCCAAATCCAATCGATTCACATGTTTGATTCACTCCCACCAGGAATTAAAGCGCTCGTCGGTTCGTATTATGTATTTTGTTTAGTTTGTCATTAGTTCTGTTGAATCCGTGTTATGTTTATTGAGTTAAGGGTTTAAGATTGCTTAATATTTGAGAATTAATGCTTTTATTCTGCTTTGAATCGATACAATACAGCAGAAAAGTGGTTCATTTTTCGTATGCCCGGGAGTCGTGTACATACCTACAAAATATTGTTTATCAAACGGTAAATCGATATGGAAAAAAATGATGTTTCGTGTTCATTTTCTAGGCAAAGAAAACTTTTGCAATACGATAGTGTTGATTATTGCAATGTCGGCTAATTAGCATACGCCATATACTTCTAGGCATTTAAACAAGTTTCAGCCCTGGGTAATTTTATCAGCTTATACAGTAAAATATGACACTGTATTATGATAAAAAGAAGATAAATTTGATGGACAATGTCATCATGATTTTCAATCGAACATTTGTCCATATCATTTTTTTTTTTGAAGATGCAATATCTTTGATTGCCTCACACACCTCCGTCATTGCAACTGTTCACAGTTTTTTTTACGTTCAACTTTGTGTCACCCACATTGAACAACTACTAAATGACAGACCGCGATTACGGTTTTAAAGGTCGCTGAAACGCGATATGTTCATGTCAATAAAGACAATTTGAAGCTTCTCCGATGGCCCCATGTAAAAGCCTTCTTCAATAAATTTCCTGGATAAATATAAAATTTGATCTCTTCCACTTATGAATAGAGAGTAGTCGGTATAACTACGGAGGAACTCGCCTATTTGAAACTTGGGTAATCGGAGATGAAGACCAATTTTGTTCGATAATTAATCCATATTAAAATTCTTTTCAGATAATTTGTGTGAAGCTTTCAGCAAAAATGTTGAGTGGTTGAAATAAGTTTCATATTCCAACACGTTCGAAACTTATTGAATTACATACGAAAAAGAATTGAGTTTATGTTTTATCTCATATAGAAATCGATGTTGCATCCGAGTCTATTATACGTTTATAGCTAAATTCCGAATCGTGAATTGTTCTGCTTTCAATTACGATATTTTAACCATAAAATACTCTCGATATCTCGTGAGTGATAGTACATTGAATAGAGTGTCAATATGATGTGTTTTCCGATGACACCTGCAGGGCTGGGTGCTTATCTGAACCAGGCTTTCCATAAATTCAATAACAGTTACACTCGCATTACAAAAGCCATCAAGTGTCTCATTTCAGAGTTGTTTTTGCAATATAGTCTTCGTGCCAATATCATCGTTTTTTCTATACTTTTCATATTTCAAACGCTATTTATGAAGTCGGAAACAAGATACGTCAATTAGAACTTGTGGAAAAATAATTCTTTTCCCTTTTTTTCGTCAAGTATTCTGCCTGCGCTTGTGTATAGTCTATTGAGAAATGTAATATGAACAAGGCCCCTTTCTAAGTAGTAATCCAACCCTTCAGACAGTCTGGCAATCATATTTAGTTAAACCTGTTTATTTAGTATTGGCTATCGTCGGTCATATTATATTTTAATATGTGATGTAGCATCGCATTACTAGTTTCACAGTAACTCGAGCTTGGCTGAGTTGTTTTTCACCGAACGGCACGACTAAATTAGAAATTTGAATCCAAGTGTCGGTATAAAATTACCGCTTTCTCTGGGTTTCTTACATAATTACATTGGTCGGTTATCCGCGCCTTGATGTTGGGTGACTAGGGAAGTATCAGCAGCAGCATCAGCAGCAGCAGCAGCATCTAGCTAGACAACCGAGTTTTCGTCAATCGAAAATTGTGCAAAACTGAATTTTCTAAGATAAGATATTTTCTACGATCCGCGTTCGGCATCGACTACGATTACCTTAAAAAATGTAAGCAGAATTTAGAAAATTGCCGAGGATGAAATATCAGCGCACAACTGAGGATAAATGCATAGTTATTTGTGTAATTGAATGAAAGATGGCCATCTGCCTATTGTTACTTTCATTCGCGTGTAATGCATTATAAATGATGTCCAGAAGAATCAATTTCTATCGGTTATAACTTCATTTTATGCATCCGGGGTTCGGGCTCATACATGAATTTTTAAGATCACCACGAAATCATGAGAATAGAAGAAATATATATATATATATATATATGTGTGTATGTATATATGTACACTGTATTATAAGCACAGGGCTTAGTAATGTTTTGTTATCATGCGTTTTTTCTCTCGTGGTCCCCCGTTCTATTCCACGATGCATCTTGGCCATTAAAGCATGAAAGGATGTAACCGTACACCGGGCACATTAGCTGTGTTATCAAATTTGTCATGATGCACGGTGAATTCAATATTCCCAGTTCACCTAGCACTCGCCTGTGATCACCTATCGCGGATATTGAAAGACACGCGAAACCGTCTCCAAAATGTGACACTTTCAGAGTATTGCGATTACAAAAACAATACGTGCTGGTCACGATTGTACTGATATAACCTCGAATGTAAAACCTGAGAATGTCAGGTCAAACGTATGAGATATATATATATATATATATATAAATGATAGACTATTGTTCCCCACACTCCTTTGGTTAATTTATCGTTATATACATAAGACGTATATCTTAGATCAACAGATCCCAGCATGAAAAATTCATCGCAAATGTTCCTTATTCTGCATATCTGATCGATGCTGACGTCATAATCGTCGTAGGCCGCGGCTATTCTTCTAAAATGTAAATCGACTCGTTTCGAAAATCGAGGCGATCCATGAAAAATTAAAATCTTACCAGAACTTTCTGAAATTGTATTTAATCATACCTTTCAGATTTTTAGAAAATTACATCGCGTAATCTCTGAAGAATATTTGATCGCCCATCCTAGTTCCGAGTGTAATTTGACCGTTTGTATTTATATTTCACTAAAAAAAACAAAACTACGTTGAATTCTGAAGCTTAAAAGCAGGAAAGAATACGATACGCAATCCATTAAAGTTTGCAGATCTGCATGTATAACGGACGCTTCGCTCTCTCGTGTGATTGTAATCTATATATGGATGGGTTATTAGCCGAACCTGCCAATCTTACGCTAGTCATTTGATACATTCTGCCTTGATGGATTTCATTCGTTTGTCAAAAGCAGGTAAACCTACCCGTTCAAAAAAACGCGTATTCTATCGAGGTTAGTAGAGGGCCTCAGACGTTTGCTAGTAACTCTATCGGTCTCAATTGAGGAAAATCAGTTGCAAATTTCCCCCCTAAGACCGTCGATGTAGACATTCGAGAAGAACATTCGGAAATAGAATAGAGAGAATTCGTGCGATTTTTCTCCATTAATCATGGGTTTCTCAACTGGTAGACATCAACTAGACTCTTACTAGCAGTTCTCTTGAGTCGGATCGTATGTTCTTCGTTTGCAAACTGAAACTGCTCACATCTAGTTAAAAAAAAAAACTTTCCGATCGTGAAAATATGAAATAAAGATGGCCAGTCGACAAAGAGCAATTACATTTCAAAATTCAATTCGTATAATTGAAGATGAATGTCGTTAATGTATTCCTTGATATCTGACACTCACTCTGCCATGTTTATCTTCATAACGCTTATAAAAGTTTTCACTCCTTACTTTACATCAAACTACTCAAACCTTTATTGACAGTCAAACTTTGGCTCGAAATCGAGAATCCCTTGTGGAAAATTCTCTGTTAAATCTATTATTCCATGATAATCGATGAATCAGATTGTATGTAAAAATATCTACAAGTATTTTGTCGTTTCTGAAAATTTGTTATTTTCACCCTGAACGTGTAGATTGTTTTGATGCCTGGAGACTTCAAAACGATGTATACCGAATACGTAGATGAAAACTGAAGGGTGTTACAATAATTATCAATGCATCAATATTGCATATATTGCATATTTTTAGATACCAAAACTTAAAACCGATAGAACGAAAAAAACAGCTCTTTGACATTTGTACTTTGTAATTTGATGAAGTCGTGTAATAAAATTATTTTTGTATATTACTCGCATGTAAAAGTTCTTTATCAATATTGATGTTGTTATTAGGTAGTTGATACTTGAACATATAATTTTCAGGCAGCAATAGCCCAGCATTTCAACATAGTGACTATTGAATTTCAGTTATATTTATTCGTAGTCTCGCAACCCCTCCCATATTCGAAGCTTCAGGCTTTTTAAACTCAAAAGTCTCTAATTATTGCTATGCGAATAGTTCAATAACTGTTTGTATTTATTCCGCCTATTGCTTATCTTTAATCAACTCTTCTTCCATCAAGAACTCATCGTTTGAACGCTGCTAACAAGATTAAAGGAACACTTACATTTTAATCTTTACTGATCAATAATAAACGATCAGTTTTATTTTTTCCCACTTATAGATTTGTTCTTCTTTCACTTAAAGTATTTAGAATGGGTTTTAGGAGTTGTATTCTATACAGTTCTGTCTATAGGAACTATGCCAATTACTCCTTTACTGTACGGAAAAAATACCAGAGCAAACTATATCCGTTCAATAATCCCCTTGTGTACCGAAGGGGTTTCTGATGTTTCGCAGAGTTTACACAAAAAAAATCCAATCTTTCTGTTTTCGATGTACATAAGAACGCGGAGAATTTGATCTATGGATCGAAACACAGGGACTTTATCTGAAAACCTTTACTAGACTCCAGTAAACTGATCTCCTAGCAAGTCAGCTTGGGTCAAATTCGTAGGCTAGCATTCCAACGTATTGATTAGGTGATGGCGGCCAACATGTGGTAATAGGGTAATTTTATACCGGTTGGGAGATTTGCCTTTTCGATCCTGCAGTTTTCGGTTACCGAACTAAGATAAAGTTCTATTAAGAACTCTGTTTATTTTTGTCAATTAGTCATTACGACTGCAAGTGGTCTAAATAAACGCGCATATCAAGTTCTTGTCTAGCACAAATGTTTTTGAAAGCTTATACCGAGGATTTCAGGATTTTTTCTCGGCTGCCACTCGAAAATAAAAATATCTACCACAGACTGTTCGCCCGCTCTCCTCTCTCTCTCTTCTCTCCTTCTCTCTCTGGGGAACGCTTCTTGTATTTCATCTTGTAATGTTTTATTCCGAAAATGAACGCGTTTATAGAATGCTAGAGAATTATTATGTTGTAACTGCTCAAAACGCTTAGTTTTTACTGCTAAGAATATAGAACTAACCAATTAGTTATACATACAGCGAGTTGGACTATTATAGTATCATTATCTACTTTCAACTATATATATCTAAAAAGGGGCTACAAAATCGGTTATATCAGACCCCGACCTGTTTCACGGCCAGGTGTAATAAATCTGAATGATCAGTGCGATTAAACAATCATCTACTGCAAATTGCCAATCCATAATGGAATGAAATCTAAATATTTGTGAGAAATGCAACTTAAACCGGCAATCAATTCGTGAGTGCTCGGGGAACTATCTTCTCAGCTCGTCTTTCAAACCTACACACACAGGGCACGGTCGGTAAAGAGCAGATCCTGTTCTGTTAAGACTGCTATTTCTATTTAATGCTCCGTTGTCGACAGTGTTTCAATGAATTATTAAGGTACCCGGAAAAAACTTAAGGGGGTATTGGGAATGCACAGCTGGTTTCAGAGTAAAATGATATAGTGATATCATAAAGTGTGGCATTTATTTATTGGACCAAATATCAATAGTGAAAGTCAACATTGGTTTAAGCTTTGAGAGAATATTCAGTTTTCTGTTTGATTTGGATTTCTTTTCATATGTGGACGGCATTGAATGTCAATGTTTTTCATTTCCGTATAAATAAACTGTTTAAATGAATGGGCACCACTGTTGTTGAATTACGCGACATTACAGCCGCAACCATGTTTTATTCACTATACGACAACTCGTGATAATCACAGACGAACTTCGTCTAATTTGACCCTCTCTAAACCTAGATGAATTCATGTATGTAATTCAATGCAATATATTTAATTTTTTTGCGCTCGGTTATTCTACACCTTTGTCGAAAGTAATTCTTTATTCAGTTATATATGTATCATGATCCTTATCGCGCCGATTCTGTCCTTACCCGCGGAAGAAGATCCCTTCTTTTCTAGAGGATCAGCAGCAACTTTATTGTGATTACACGAGATCCATTATATCTAAATCTGATAAACCCACTGTTAACCCTGTAAAGTTGATATTTAATTCAAATTACTTAAACTTCATGTAAATGTTAACGTGTAATATAAGATTTTACGTATGAGCAATTGTGAGTAACTTAATCTATACGTATATGATATATATGGTTCCTGATTCTCATTTGAAGTCGACCCCGTCAATCCTTAATTCGCTCCATTTTAAAAAGTTTTCAATTCTAAACGATGTTTGTTTTGTTATCTGTAATTTTAGGCGTTGACAAGAGCAATCTTTGCGCGTGGTGTCAAAAGGTTGGTACGAAGCAGGCGTACACACTTCGAACGTCGACCGGTGTGAAATGTTTTTGCAGCGAAGTTTGTTTCACGCAATGTCGCCGAGCTTCCTTTAAACGAAATAAGGTTTGCGACTGGTGTAAACACGTTCGTCATACGGTCAACTACGTCGATTTCAACGACGGCGACCAACAACTTCAATTCTGCAGCGACAAATGTCTCAATCAGTATAAAATGAACATTTTCTGTAAAGAAACGCAGGAACATTTGAAACAAATAAAAGGTAAAATCGATGTTCAATCGACGAAAAGGAAACCTTCCAATCAGATCCTGATCACTCCAGATCTTTGGAACCAACGTCACGTAGTTAACCACGAATCTATGGAAGATAAAGTAATATCTGATGATAAAAGAACGTCGGAGAGTCCTGCAGGGCAAAGTGATACCAGTTCTAAAGCTGATAGACTCTCACACGCCGACAGCGAGGAACGTATTTGTATCCGTATACCTGACAGAGAACTACGAGAAGAAATTCTTCTTGCCGTCGAAAAGGGTCGAGAAAAAAATCAAATGCGACCGCTTCGTAAAGCTTTCCATCCGAAACAGATCTCGCCGAATTCGATGTCTTCGATATTGTCACATCGCGCGACCAATTCCATATCCCCGAACTGTAACAACAATAACCGATCAACGTCATCAACGCCGATATCTATAAACGGTAGAGACTCAGCTGGTCCTTCTAATACTGCCAGATACCCCAACAGTTTGTCCAATCCTAGTTTAGGAAGGTTCCCACCACCCGCGCATCGTCATTTTATTCATAAACCTTTGAATAATATCAATATCAATAATAATAACAATAACGGTGTTGGAAGCGTAAATAATAATACTAATAATAATAATAATGATAATATTAATATGGAAGGTAAACTTATTGCGCCGCATAAAGTTAATTCAGCACATATACCAAACCCGATTCCACCGTATCCACAACCACCTCCTGGTATGCTTCCACATCCACATCCACATATGATGCCACCATTAATCCACCCTCCTCCGCCACCACCACCACCATTTTTATGCCCTCCTTCTCTAACTCCACCAGTGACTGTCTTCGTCCCGAGTCCGGTATTCATACCCGTACCGATACCAATACCTATACCAATACCAGTGAAATACGATCGCGAGAATAATAAAATAGAACCAGCATTTACCACAAATACGGGCACGAGCACTAGCACCAGTACGGGCACCAGCACGGGCGCCAGCACGGGAATCAGCACGGGCACCAGTGCGAACACTGCCACAAGCACCACTCCACCGGTTAGTAAAGACGTTGAAACAATCCGTCTTCATTCGCCTCCTATTGTTCCTAAAACAGAGCCCGATGTGACAGAACCGATCGACGTAAAACCAATCATCGTTACCGAGCAGAAAACAGACTGTAACGAATGTTGCGCTCGTAGATTGGACGGTGACCGATTACCGCATGAGGTTCATGAAGAAAACCATAATACCGTTAATTCTAAAGATAAAGATTGTATATATTGTGCTACCTGTCAAATATTACCGTCACCTCATCGAGCTCATTTGAATATGTGTAACGGAAAAAGTGAACAAGACAATATATCTAACCATCATTGTTCAACGAGTAATGCTATCGTTGATATGAATATGGAGATTGAAGGTGTTCCTATTGACCTTACTAAAGATAAATGTAAGAGATCGAGTTCTGTGAGTGCCACCAGCAGTAGCAGTAGTATCTGTTCAGATCAACAGGCGGCGCCAAAAATAAACATAACAATATCATCGAATAGTCCGTCGAATTCGAATCCTGTTCCGTTACCCATGATTCCACCGGATCATCCGTATTCGGCGAGAAGAGGGTTAATTCTTGATTCACCGAACGCGCCCGTCGGAAAGAAGCGGAGTCCATCGCCCGAATCGCACCGATCTAGAAGTATCATGGATTATAAACGAAGATGTTTGAGAACACGTATTAAGTCTAAATGAGTTCGTGGTCATTTCGCTGGGTTCGCATGATTGGGGCGGAACCATTGACAGTAGCACAATGAAATAATCAGGGCTTACTGCTAAAAGGGGCAAGTACCCTTACAGAGCGAACGCTGTTGAGGAAGCCAAAAATGTAAGGGTTTGGATAAATCTTGGGAATTTCGGTGGATTAAGCCAATATAAGTGTAATTAGGTTCAATTCTTTCCTAAAAATGTACACGGAAGGAAGCACGTGCTGGTTGTGCGCCTGTCACATGGATCCGCCCCTAAAGTACAGGGCTAGAAAGAGACCGTCTCAAGTATTATGAATGAACTACAAAACCGTTTTAGATGAAATATGTGAAAGACACACGTAGTGTGAAACCGTATCCATAGTTTATCCATGGTGAAACCATCTCATCTCTCTCATCTCGATTATTTCTAAATGCCAATACGTTCGGTTTTCACGCTTTATGTTCACTATTTTTCACTAGATTTGATACAAATACTTTTCGTTTCTACTGATGATGATGATTATGATAATCACGATGTAATTTTAAACCATGGTTCATTCTTTGACTCACGATGAGTGCAATTTTAGGTAATCTGGTATTGTGCATGCATTTATCAGGGGTGTAGTGTAAGATGTTCTGAAGACGGGGTAATTTTTTAATAGCGGAACCTTGAATATATCTTTTTTTTTGGGGGGGGGGAGAGGAGGACACGCCCCTGTTTATATTAGAAAGATTCCTGTGCCATAAATTAATGTAGCGTAAAATATTCAACGATACAGTAGTAAAAGATATATCAAAAACATGTATATACTTGCTTATATGAAGTTGTGGTAAATGATATGTTTTTAAAAATAGCATCGTAAAAAAAATTGTTGTCTTGGACATTGAATGGATATTTGGTACTATATCAACTTCTAAAACTCCTAAAAGATTACCGGAAAATCAAGGTCTCTCTCTATTGTTTTCCAATTTTCCAATCTTGAATCCGTAGATTTCATTGAATATAGGAGGGTATGGATAGGCGTGTTATATATTAATGAGAATTATTCAGTTCCACAGTTGCGAGTAAAGATTTTATCTTACACTCATTGAAAAAGCTGATTTTTAATTCCGATTTAAATCTAAGCATGGACTCTAAAACGAATCCACATTAACTCGCACAACTGTGGAACTGGATCCAGATTCATTGAGTGAAATTGTTCAAAAGATCAGATCGCGCGGTTATGCATGTGACGTCACGACGCATCGTTGTAACTGTCAAGAACAGTAAAAGTCGCATGTCAGTGACGTCACAACGCACGCGGCTGACTGTGTGAAATACTCAATGTGACGGCCAATATGACGCCTGTGACGCTCCGATACATTTTTTATTATATTTAGGAGAATAACACTTTGAATATCGAATTTGTATTTTCATTTTCATGTTAACTTTTTCTTCTTTATTTATGGGTGCTAATGTAATCTGATTAATGTTCAAAGACTATTTCATTGTTAAACGGTTATTTTTGTATGTATAGATATAAGATATATGATCCAATTAAAACTTATCGATGGGAATTTACTCTTGTTGACTCGAAATTTCTTAATTTAGTCTCTCGAGATAAGGTGTCAGATATAGATGTAATATGACATCTCCTAGTCTATTGCTGGACGCTGCCGAGATGATGGGCGAGGGATTCTTTTGGATGCATCGTGTTGGTTTTGTATCTCTGTGTCCTTAGGGGATGCTATTCACCAAACAGCCTACATATTCCAGTCACGAATACAGTGCATATTTCTTGACCATGACCACAGGCGAATTCCAGGTTGACTGAGAAGGTATAATTAGGTCATTTTGACGCATCCCCTGGATCATATCATCCTGAATTTGTCTGACAGGTTGAGGGTGACATGCTCGTGACCCGTGGCTTTACCGAAGTGAGATAGTTCAGTCGCAAAATAATCACTATACTCGTTATGTTCGGGTTAGTATTTGGGAATCCTGAGAAGTCCTTGGAGAACGGAAAGAAACATCTGATGCACTTGAATGAGGATTTATCGTTTTAAATATCACTCCATAGTTAAAACCATCAACTTCATAATGTAATTATAACTGTTAACTCCAACTCAAACTGTGGAACCGGGTCCTATAGCTTATTCAAACATTGAGTCCATGACTTAACAATTGAGTCAAACGCAAGAAACACAAAAAAGCAAACAAAACGATATCAATTAAAATGGCTCTTAATTATTGCTAAGCACTAGTACAAGTTTACAATATAAATTAAAAGCATTCTAACAATGGTCAGTCATCTAATAACAGGAACAAATGTGAGCAATAACTTTATTTCTGGTGTTAAATATTTGATTGTGCGGTGATTCGTTCATGTATTGTTTTTTAGCACTGTATTAGTTTTCCATGCTCGTATCCGAATAGATATTTTATCTTTCATTGTTTTGTCACCACTAATTGACAATAAACGGACGCGTTTCACCTTTTTATTGCCATTTTCGTCGACTTCACTGACGAGGTCCACGTAGTCGCCTACGTTTATCTGCCAAAAAAATCAAAAAAACATTTCAGATTACAAAACTAGACAATGAACAATGATATGCAGTGGACACTGTTTGATTTGGATGTTCTTGGATCTTGGAAAATAAGATGCCTCATTTGTATTTTTTCTTATATGAGGTCAAAATTCACTAGTCCCGCAAAGGAATTCCAGCAAGATGAGAAACAAGGTATATCTTTTTATTTTGGCCTAAAATGTGTCCGAAATAAGAGAGTGATGTCCGTGTCAAAATCAATCTGAATATTTCATACATTTCGATCTATTTACTGTCTATAGCCATCATTAGTTATCATATTATCAATCAACCTTTATATACAGTAAAACTCATCAAGTCTTTATAGTTGTGATGATCTTTCATGTCGAAGACTTATCCAAATATCGACTTGCAGTAAATTGAATTGGAATTACAAATCAGGACATAAAAATAATCGGCGACTTATCCGATGATGACTTAACAGAGTTTGACTGTCGCCGAGACGTCGATACAATACACCCTCCCTTGATTTATAGATAAAACAAAAATTAACCTTCCCTATCAGCCAAAAACAAATTACCCGCAGGGCATCAGAATTTATTCAATAAATAAATAAGTTTCAAAGTACTACATTTCAAAAGTATCACTGACGGCGGTTTATGGTAAATGATGCTATTATTGGTTATAGCCTCTGAGAAAAACGTCCCGTTCATAGAGAACGCGGCTTACATTTCAAACGTAATCCGATCTTTCACTAAACCAAGACAAATGCGCATGTAACTTTCGATATAGATTAATGAAGTGGGGAGTTTTAAAATCGTTTGCTCAGGCACTCAGAAAATCAATATTCGAAACACGATCGCGTATCGTTTGTGGTTTCTGATGTTGCCTATTATCAAAATATCATCTTGCCTCCACACCCATTCAACGGGAAAATAGATTTTGAAATGGATCATTCGACACCGCGAAACACGCGTGCTATATTCCCGATAATTACACAAGTTTTTAGACCGCCGCATGGCGTATACACGATACACGTATTAGAGACGAAGACTGAACCCTTGTGAAACGCGATTAAAAGCCTCAGGGAGATATACGTTCGAATCTGAATTATTCGTATGTTATTTCATCTAACAACATGGGAAAACTAATGGATGAATACTTGAGAAGGCTGACATTTCACCGCAGGTCCCATGTCATCAGATAGTTTGAAAAAGTTCCGGATGCAGTATATCTAAGTCTCTAGATCAAAGCCCTTATTTCATGTGACATTCAGAAATAATTGTTTGCTGGCAGAAATTCAGTGAAAAGAATGAACTGAATAAAAGTTGATATTTCTTGGAGACAAATATCACTGTGTTGATCACTGATTTTAAATTCAAGATTAGAAATGTATTGAATTACCTGCTGACTCTTTTTAAACAACCTTTTTCCATTTAAAAGCAGTTTACTCGACAAAAAGTAATCTTCCACTTTACTGAAAAAGAGAAAAGTAGGAGTTAAAATCAAATATTTTTTGTCATATTTCTTAGTATGTTTGAACTTCAAGATATTTGAATTTGGAATACAAAAAAAATTTGATTAGAGGAATAGTTGCAAAAATCTAATTGAAAATTTTTCATTTTCCAAATTTTCCTTCTTAGTGACTACTTCGCCATCTTTGTTTGAAAGCCGGTATTAAAGTTGACTTACTTGCGAGCGATGTTTAAGCCATTACTTATAACTGCATCAGCCCTCACTGATTTCACGTGACTCGTTACATCTTTAAAGTTACTATTAAAACTTTGATCTTCAATGAAGAAATTATCTTCAGCTTCGCTGTCAGATTCTTCATCTGAATCAACATCATCCTATAAAACAAAAAATGGCACATGGTCCTTAGAGATTTGAAAAAATGAGTCTAAATTATCGATCATGATCTATTTCAAATGTATCGATATATTTTCATTAATATCAATATTTCAAATATATCCATGTTTTCAATGTATCATATGTATCAATCTACTTCAAATGTATCAATCTATCAATCTATTTCTTCATTCACTCCATTACAACCCTCCTTGGATCTAAGACCTAGGATAAGACAATTCCTGATGTGGTGACAAACTGGGGGCCAGGTCGGGTGTTTCAGTTTCAACGTATTTCCTAGCTAGTTTACCTCTGCATCCGAGATCTTTTTCCGAGAAGCTCTTCTCTTTTTATAACGCAGTTGTAGCAGCATTATGTTCTCAAGATGACATGCCTTAGTCTTCCACAACCGGGACGGGGTGGGGTGCGACAACGGGTCTCTCGTAACAATACTGGCACCGCTTAAAACTGAATAATATCGGCAATTTCTATCGACCGTTCTGTTCATACATGCACCTGTCATCACTGTCAGCCTGCTGCTGCTGGTGCACAGATCTCCACCTAACACCAGTCCATCAGCGAATTTAGTGAAAACTAGAATTGTTCGTCGGAGAAATGTCATTTTTCAACGGAGATTAGCAATAATTATACCTATCAATTCAATTCAACATTTGTCCATTTGTCGCGTTTTGGATATTTTCGGAGCCGTTCTAAGGAATGATTGGTTCTGCCAATAATGGGTAGCTCCGAGAATATCCAAATCAGGACACCCATATCGCGGCAGTGATCTCGGGCAATCCTTCCGTGATTCTTTATCGGATGGCTCAGGATCGGCGCCTTCACAAATTTCGTTTTGGCTATCTCTCTTTCAGTTCATATTGAACCGCAATCCTGAATATCAACATGGCGGCCGATTTAACCTATTCAAGCATTCCTTTGCCGTGTTCACAGGGCTCGTTGAAGGCTTTGCGTTAAACGAATCAGTCGATAACGAATTCTTAGATGACAGATATTTTGCTAGAAACAAGTGAAGAAATCAATCGATGATAATAGAAACTAATTGTTTATCGCTACAAGAATCATCGCGCTTTACATGGTACCACAAAAATCAAAATGCCATTGCAAGAAAAGAACATAAAAACACTCGTAGACATTATTCAATTAATGGTAAAAAGCTTTCCTAAAAAGATATTTTGAGGTATGGCGTTTAAAAGTATCGACGGATTCCCGGCAAATACAGCAAAAAAATTCCATCTCAGCGGGGCGTTTATTTCATTTAGAAAGCGCTTCAGTCGTCCTACCAACTGCGTTCACCATTTGAGGAAATTTACGTTCATTTTGATTAAGTTGGTTGATGTTTTTTGTATTTTATTTCGTAGTATAACCGTCGTTAAATGGTAAACAAACTCGTCGCAACCAAGGGTCTGAAAACGACCAGTTTATTTTCATGGCGGCATCATCGCAGCATAGGAGCAATAGGGATTCAAATTGTTTGCTATTAGTTTTCGATCAAGTCTATTCCATATGCCGGGTGTATAAAGGTGACGTCGCGTCAGTGTTTTATCATGCGGTAACTTCGACAATTCGAAATGTTCAGAGATATTTCTATAGATCAATATTCAATGGTACCCGTGTGCCCGGTCTATGTGCTGGATGTATAACAAAGGTGACACAGGAAACTCGTTCAAAAAGAAGCAAAGCATTTAAAATATATGTTTTCGTTAATGTTTGCCGTTTACGGGCCAATCTTTAAGGAATATCTACCGAGTGTATCATTGATTCTTTTCAATATTGTTTTGATAGTAAAACCGCGACAAATTCAGGCTAAACGTAAAGAAGATTTCACCTCACACGGAGGTGAGGATAAAAATAGAAATATTGATGTTAAAGCTACTAGAATGGCGATATCAGTTGTTTTGATTTTTCTGGTTTTTGAAGGACCTAGTTCACTCTCAACGATAACTCGTTACATTCGATCTCGCTTCAAGAATCTTCCTGATTTACCACGTGAATGGCATATATATGTCGACCCAGCTGTCGGAACTCTTTTTCCAATGTTGAATTCTTCATCTAACTTTTTCTTGTACTGTATTGTAAACAGTACGTTTAGAGAAACAGCTCTGAAACTTTTACGAGACCGATGTAGGCGAAAAGCGACGTGATCAAATAAAATGTCTAACTCGCATAAGTTGTCACAAGGTCGTCGTTATTTCAAATCCTAATTCGTATTTCCAACGTAACTAATTGCAAGTCGTCATTTGTATAATTTGTCAACATAATGATCGTGTCCCAACTACGACCAACTTCAACTTGTCCTAAAAACCGTGAATGATGTTGAATGTTTACGCTTGGTTTTTATCGTGCTGAGTTTCGTTCTATTTCAAAGATTAGATACAAATTGTCCTTTCACACTTTACCAGAGTATAAAAGAATGAATAAACTCGTTGCATTTTGATAACGCTGAAGTTTGTTTAAAGTATCATTTATGGTATTTGTCGATGTAATATGTCTGTGGTACATAAGGAGGTTTACTCTTGCACAGTTCAAGTATTTCTAGTACTTCCTATTTACTTGAATGGTTTGGTCTTGTTCCGTTTTCAACCATCAACTGATCAGCATCTGTCACTTGGATGTAATCTCTTATCTGGGGATAACTACAAAATATGTTAACAACATTTTAAGAAGATTAATTGTGTTGAAATTTAGAATCAAAATGAAGTGAACTTTTCTCTGTTCATACGTTAAGCCGAACAAACAAACAAACAAAATACCACTTACATCTCGAGCTGGACTATAGAGTTTGCTGCCAAGTCCGGCCGCGGCTTAACTTTGACCGTTGTGCTGCCGCATTACATTACATTGACGGCGAATACGGGAACTAACTGCGATACGTTGTTCCTACCTCGATAATCCGCCATGTTTTATAATATTGTACCCATGATGCAACGTGCGCCCGTCTTTTAACTATACTATACCTGTATACAGAAAGGCTGGAAACGATCCTATCTCCGTAATGCTTAAATCTACCCGCGTAGATTGAGACGAGAGCTGAAACGAAATGAGTAGACGTGATCCCGAGCGATCCGATTTCCCAATCCGTGCCGCGCGGTCCCCGCGAAGTATCTACTTGGGTAGGCCATATAATAGATACACCTGCCACATAACATATTTGCTTTTTTTGTGGAGCCGCGAGGGGAATTTTGAACGAGAGGAGAGTGCAGCGGGCGGTTGATGATGGAGGAGAGGTCCAGAGTTTCTAGTGTCAGTAACCAGACCAACCAGTTCAGTTGTCGTCGATGGCTGGGGGAGTGAGTGACCACACCACAGTCCGCTGCAGCTGAACCTGTCCCGTCCGTGCGTACGCTACGCCACGGCCTGACTGAGAGCGAGGACCGAGGCTGCTGCTGAAATTCGAAGCTTAAAGTCAATTTTGATGGTCAATATTAGATCCATCTAAAACGTTCTGATGAATAAATCCTTGTGAACAAAAATATATGATGAAGTGCTTCAATTGATGAGCCATCAATATCATTTGTTGAAATCACCACCAAAAGCTCTTCACATGAAGTTGAAAAGTTTCACCAGGAGCATGGAAGCAATGTTTGATTGCCGCAGCCAATTGCCGATTTTTGAAAGTTTCTGATATGTTGCTGCGGCGAATTAACTTCAATTTCATCAAAATCATGTTATTCTAAGAAAAAGATAGGTCGACTCATCCAATAAATTGCTGTGGCTTTCGGATGCTGCTACACAGCGCAGTTACTGCAGTTCCAACGCCACAGTTTGCTGTCAGCATTTGCCATACTGGATATTTTGAGGGTCTCCAATGCGTTTAACCGTGGTTTTCAATGGTGAAATATAATTAAATGGCCTTTAAGTAGGCATATTTTGAAAATAGATATGTTTTGAACAATTTAAATCCTTGGGATATTTTAGGAGTTAGCCAATTAATATTGAAGTGTCTGGATATTATGAGTTGCCACCCTTTTCATTTTAGGGACATTCCTGGGATATTGGATGATATCTAATAAACTACAGTTCAAACTTAAACTTCACTAACCACAGAGTCTGAACAATGAAACATAAGAATAGATTCTATGTTTCATCATTGACTCTAGATTCGTCGTTTCATGTAATTGTTGATGATTATTGCCTATTGTTACTCAGTGCTGCCCTCTGTTAACTTATTAACATTTGTGTAGTTTGATTTCAGGTCGATAGGTGCGCTGTGAAACTGTAAACAAGAACATGTGTTAGTGTGGATGACAGTGCACAGCGAGTGCTGAGTGGTAGTGTGTGTATTGCCCAGTGCCTGCCACGCTACTGCCACCGCCGGGGTGTCCACCGTGTCTCGAGTCACTACCCGCCGCGCGTGGAATATCTGTGTGTGTAAAACTGGACGTAGTGAAACAACGATGTTTAAATCGTGAATTCATTCGTCACTTTGTGTGGAAAGGATTTTCATTATTCCGTGCAGGTTGGTTTTATAGTAGTTTCAGTAGTTATAAGTTTAGGTATAAATGAATTGCAGTAATTGAAGTGTCTCTGACGGGTGTTTGAACTTAGTTTATTAAATACTGTTTGTCTAATTGTGCGCTATGAATTGTCAATTCATACCTCATTCGTAGATATTCCTTCAATGTCAATAATAAGAAGTTTGAATGAATTTATATTCTATTAAATGCAAAGTGCATGTTAGTTTATATAGTTTTAAATGAACTGTTATACATGTATATGGTAGGGTAATCGGATAATTATGAGTTGTTAGATTGGAAAATCTGCGCTGGGTTTTTTTTTAAAGTAGTCATAAAAACTTGTCATTTTAAAAGCATCTTATATTGAAAATTTGATTGAATCAGATTAAACCTGTTATGAAACTCGAAAGTCGTGTACGCATCAGACTAGATTAAGCGCATCTGTCTCGATCTTTATTACTCTAAACTGCTTAACATTTTATGACTGCAATTTCAAGGTAACATTTTGCATCTCGTCACAGGATTACAGGAATCGTTCTATAGATGACACCGGTTTCAATTGATGTTAAACACCACGGATGAATTCACAATTAACTAATTCGCTGTATTCTGTTAGATGCATGCTGTCGCATTACAATCTATAGATTTTCACTTATTCATAACTTATGTTCCTTAATGAAATCATACACAGGTGATACTGGCACTAGTGTTGAAATGCATATGTTTCTGAAAGCCGCGTGTGGTTGGTTTATGTTTTACACTAGTGCTTGAAATTTTTATGAATAATCCTTAAAATTTCAGCGCATTTTCGTCGATATGATATCGACTTGTATGAAATGTTTTTTGAATATCCAGGTCACGATAAATTGATATTTTTTCTGCGTGTCTATCGTAGTCTACCACTGGCAAATCGGGTTCATTTCCTGCAAAAAAAAGCATGAGAAAAAATTGCATTTGATGTAGATGACAATAATTTAAAAGACTAACTAGTTCTCAACGAGCTCCCACGCTATATGATAAATCACTCAACATTTTCAAAAGCCAACATGGGAACTATTTAGAAAAAAAGGCAATACAATTCTTGAAGCCTTTTACAACCAATAATGAGCCTTTTCAATACGGACAGTTTTATGAGGTTTGAACATAAAGCCGACTTTCATCTTGTTAATAAGCATTTCGCAGTTTACGGAATTTGGATTGTGTTTATTAGAATTAATTTACCCCCCAGGGCTGATGAATTATCGGGTTTCATAAAAGAAATGATTACTACGTATGAGTGAGATGAATGTGGGGTGATGTTGTGCAGTTAAAGTTGCGCGCGGCGCTTTTATAGAAATTCTAATTCTAATGACAAGATTCGCAATATTTGGGGAAAATTTCTTTATAACAAACCAGTATTAACCATGGCAACGGATTCGATGTTAGCACAAAGTAATACGATCTTTCGCTTGATGACATTTCATAAAAACTTTTTTTAAACGAGGCAACAACATCGTCACGATGAAACGACAAAGATGTATCTCAGGTATCTGTAGGTAGAAATTTGAACTGCTGTCTTAAAGAAGTCCTTTCATGTAAACACATGAATATATGAGCAGAAACAGTTTGTATTAGTTTTTACGATATAACTAACGTTCGCTGCGAGTTTTATTAATTCAACGAATGTTTTCTCTGAATAGCGTCTAAAAGCCTAGCTCACATAGTAACATATAAACATGAAACAGAAACAATTTTCTGGCTTCGTGACTGTAACATGGAACAGTTTACCAAAACTTTTAAAAGTAACTTGAAGTGCAGTATAACAAAGCTGATTCATTCATTATTTTTGTACATATTTATTCATTTTTTAATGTGTAAATGTTTGTATGTAATTACTGTTTGTTCTTTGTGTCGTTATGTGTCAATTATTGTTTTGTCTCGTTGTCATTTCACTAGTACTCATCGCCTTTGTTTTTACGTCAATTTCCACTTTTCTATCCTGTTCTGTCCTGTTCCCATGTACATGAATGGTTTGTTTGTGTATAAAATAAAATCAGTTCAGTTTTGGTATTTCAAGTTGCTCGTTGAGTCGTTACTGTTTTTGATATATTCTGGATGTTATGCGTGTCAGTTTACCAAAACAGAGGAGACAAGAAAATCCGTTGACCGGAACAATGTATAATGAAACATAAGTGTTACTAAAACACAAAATACCTGTTTTGATTGTTGTTTATGATGTCAGATTATCTAAACATGAAACACCGATATAAAATAACCAATCAGTGACAATAAGCCATGGATCACAAGACTGATCAAAATCACCACCAATCAGTCATGGGATACATTTAAAGATTTTCTCAACGCTAGGTGGCGCTTTAGGTTTTGTGGGTATTCTTAGGTTTATCGGGTACGGGCAAAACTGAATCATCGAAACGTGCAGACATGTCTGTTTCATGTTTGTCGTTTATTTCTCACTTTTAGTACACGCGCTAGGCTTGATTTGATCTTTATTTAATTTGTTTTAATAACAAAACCGATGTGTTGACTTTTTGATTAAATCGATCGGATAATAAACATTGGTTACAAATTTTTTCCATTTGACACATTTTCATCGTTCATTTATAGAGACGTTGTACGACCAGTATCCCGAGCGAGTTCATCATCGTACATTATGATATAGGATTGTTAGAGTTGATGTTTTCTACTTCAGCTGTGTTTGAACGCACGTTTCCCGAAGCTCTATTGATATAAATGCAAATTATTTTCAGAATTGATGCAGTCGCCGAGTTTTGAATAGGTCTGCGTTGACTCGAGTACAGTCGAATTAAAATCGATAGATCTAAAGATTGGTTTGTTATATACTACACTGTAGCATGCCGCGTCGTCCTCGTTCGTTCGTTCTCAGTTATCTGAGCTGCATTTCATGTATATACATAGAATCTATGATTTAAATAGGACCGCATTCATTGATCTCTGGGATTATGTTCTCGTGGATTGTTAAAGCTGCAGATATTGCGGCCATTATTGATAAATATGAATCTGCTGTGTATGATTTTAGAGAATTGTTGATCGATGATGTTAAGCCCCCGAAGGTTATTGAACTTTTCAACGTTTTTATTTACAAATACGTATATTCGTCAGAACCTGGTTATGCATTGAAAGTTTTTTCTGTGTGTTGAAAGTGAAGTTTTCAATACTTTGAGTTTACTGAGTTTGACTTCAGTCGCGAGTGAGCGTGATATAGGAGGATTAAGATTGCTTGGTGTAATCTAATTTCTGGTGATAAACTCTATTATCGCAGTCTGACGATCGGTCGATAGTTAAACATGAAAATTGGGTGTTTATACATATTTAAGATTGTCATCAGGTTACATCATTGTCATATTACAGTAGACTCCGCTAACCCCAGATCTTGAAGGACCAACACATTTCTATGCGAAGTCTTGGGCAGTTGAAGCAGGGATGGGTTGTTCTCGCAATGAATTCAGGAGAAAAAATTACTATATTACCTTAATTAATATTGTCATGAAATGATAGAATTGCCACATAGTTTCATCAGTTCATCAAGTGTTTATTTTATTATTACATGCTATGGGATTTATCTGGTAAAAAGGTACGATTTCTAAAGCCCCGCAATTAAACCATAAAATATGTTCTGAACATGATTGCAATAAAACCAAGCTGTGCACAGTTAAACATGATTTGAGAGGGAATTATTGAAGCTGTCATAAAGTTTTATAACTGTTAAAATTCTATTGGATTTGGTTAATTGTGTTGTTGAATGATAGTTAGGTTGAACATGTTTGTGATGTTTGTGGTATGTATTATCAGTGTAATTGTCAGCACTTCACTGATAAAACACTTACCCAACACCAGATTACATGCTGTTAAATCACTTCTTATGTCAACAGTAAATTTGTTTTCAGGTACTGATATCTTTGAAGAGTTGAAGTACCTTCACTTTCTTACACCTGATGTATCGTTTTCTTACCTACTGTTATCATGTCATAAGGGTTGCAGCGTTACCTATTCTCTCTCTTTCCTCTCGATGTATTATCTGATTCTATGTCAGTTTTTATATCATTACACGGGGAAGTATTTTCAGAACATACTCTTGATGTTCGTGTAGAATTTGTAACGATGTCGAGTACTTGTATTTGCCCCGCTATTGAAAGCTGTCATTCGTTAGTCCTAATATTTATGTTTTGGCAGGTGTGCCTGAGAAATGTAACTAATAATTAGTATACCTTCGAGGAGCAGACATAGAACGAACTCATATCTCAGTACTTATGAAGATTATTTTATGCAACATAAATACCCGTTCACTGGATGCGTATGCGTATACCTAGAGTGTTAAGATTCTGAATACTAGGGGTTACATACACTAGTTCTAGTATCTCATGGGATCCTTTCAGTTTGTTCCAGTCAGTAGAGACTGAAGTTAAACTACAAAGTATCTGCTTGAGTGGATTAAGTGAAGTACAACTCCCGAGAGGTATGATATCTGCTAATAGTTTGTTCTCTATCTCTCTCTCCCTCTCCGTTGTTTGTGTATGGTCTTGTTAATTACTCCTAGCATGTGTAGAAGATATCCTTGCAGATCAGCAAAGCATAAACCCAGTAATCGATGATAGGAATTTTCAAGTTTCAGGTTAATTTGTAGGTTTTGGGATTGAAAAAAAAAACGGGCGAACGATTTTTCATGTTATTGAATAACAGTGATATTTGATGTATTGTGTATGAGTCAGGAGATGCTAGGTACAGTCAGTCAGTGTTACTACATGATCATCAGACTGATTCATATTGATTAACATCAATTATATCATTTACGCAATCATAATTGTAAAGAATGAAGATGAAAGCTCTCTCCGACGAGGAGCTGCTATTTTACTGGGAGTGGTCTTCTCTTCGCGTTGCCCGATAAGATTGCCAATATCGTCGTAATATCTGAGCAAAATGATGGGTAATTTTGGTCTCAAGGCTTGTTTATGTGCGCTACATTAAGATGCTATTAGTTTATTACTAGCTTTTCTCCTAAAAACAAGATATAATACATAGACAGGGGTGGACTAGGGTCTAAGAATGGCGGGAAGCACCAATTGAGACATAAATATTCCATGAATGACCTCCGATTGATGTAGGCTCTGTCACGTGTTTTATGATGGATACTGAATTTGAAAATGGTTTAAAAATTCTAGGAATAGTTGTTAAAGAAGAGATATTGTTATGATTGTGCGATTTCTCAAAGCGGTTTGTCTTGTCACTGTGTTGTAGTGTAGTATTTGCCTGTGATGATATTGTATAAGCCTCTTATAAACAGGTGATGAGATTCATATTATTACACATAATACTCAGTGTTCAACACTTCTATTTGCTGCTCACATTCTGCAGTATATATAAGTATGTATATATTTATATATTTAGAAGATAATTCTGTATATCCCATAAGATGTTCCTCATATAGGTCTAGATATCCCATATCTCATCTACCGTGTCGTGTTGTGGATTAATTCTCAGAATTGTCAGTAAACTAGTGGTCAGTTTGATAGACCAGCTGTAACCAGAGGGTCGACAGAGTGGTCATAGTCAAACCAAATCAAACTGTTTTAATGAATGGCAGTTTTTGCTTGTTGTGACTTTCAGCATTTTAATGAGTTGGTGGTTTCGGAGGTTGGGGGTCACACTTTCTAACACTAATTACGAACAGACTAAATCAATGTTGTGCATTAAATCAGCCGCTTTCACTGGTCCAGCTAGATGCAACATCACACACAAAGAAATGGTTCGTTCTGAAATTTGGAAAGGACCTGGATTGATCATTTCTGTCTGTCTAAATTGGTCCATTCAGAAATGACTGGAACAGACTTAATTAAGAACGCAGTGTAGTGAACGTGGCTAGAGAACTATCTACAGGCATGTCCCAATGCCTGAGGTATGATGATTTCGATACTGGGTAATAGTAGAAACACTTATTATATGTTGTTATAAGAGAATGATTACTTTGCTGTACTTGACAATCTGTAGTTGACGTACACTTACTCATAGCATTTAGTGTCATTACGTTTGTAAGGTTATCATATATTGAATTATGAAAGGAGGGATTCTATTACGATGGAACCTCGTTAAAACGACGAGTCTGAAAAAAACAATACGTTGCTCGGTCAAAGTTTTCCGACGTAGCAACGCAAACAATACCAACTGACAGCATAGCTACATAGTTCTTCTGTACGGAATAAACTGAAAATGTTGTTGACCCTAGAAGCGAAATAGCTTAAAATGAACTGGACTCTCGTCAATTTGTAGTGATTAACTGAAACCTAATACATTGACCTTCGTGATATGAGCTAAGATCATTGTATGAGCATTTATGATAAAAAAGACTCTTCATTCTGTAGCAGCATGCGTATCTCGTTATAATGATAGCACACGGGGTCTCTTCACTCGGAGACCCGCTGTGAAAGACTTTCACTAAAGATGTCTTTAATCAGAGTGAAAAGAGTTTTTTCTGAGAGCTGATTTCTCATAGAACCGACGTGGTCTCTTTCACTAGTGCTACAAGAAGGTGATTATTGTTTGATAGTGGTTTTTCTTACATATTTAAGAATTTGTTTGAAGTTAAGAGTTTGTCACAGACGGTGCCGATATTCAGATATTCTGGTTATGTCTCGGTTTTGTTCAAAGCTGTTTGATCAATTTCATCGATGACATTGTTTATACAATGTACATGTATATATTGCTATAATCTCCTATCTGTCGATTATAGATTTTTCTCAAGAGTAAAAAGAGGCAATTTATGAAAAGGATAATGTGTCTGTATGCGTGTCACTCAGTATATATGTAGTTTATATCATTCGACTCAATTATGAAGATGTTATGTTTCGATGAAGGACACACTAATCCGTAATTCCATTGCCGAGAGTTTTGAAGTGGTCATGTAGGAGATTTTAAGGAACGATGCTATATGGGATTACTTTGCATCAGTATGCTGCGGCTCAAATAAAGAAGTTTCGATTAATCCGTTCTTCAAATAAATGGTGTAAGCTGTGGCTAGTGAGTAAGCCACCATCATCGCTACATCAGTACATGTTACTGCTACGATTCACTAATAGTTTATGGCATCTTTTGAGATGAAGATTTATTTCTAGAAAATACAGGAATGATGTAGCACTCTGTCTCCCTTCTCCCTGTCCCCCTCCATCCCCCTCTCCCTGCCTCCCTCTCACTGTCCCCCTCTCCCTGCCTCCCTCTCACTGGTTCCCTCTCCCTGCCTCCCTCTCCCTGTCTCTCCTCTCTCCCTGCCTCCCTCTCACCGTCTCCCTCTCCCTGTCTCCCTCTCCCTGTCTCCCTCTCCCTGCCTCCCTCTCCCTGTCTCTCCTCTCTCTCTCTCTGCCTCCCATATCTAACTCTCAACCTCCCTCTCATACTTACTGATTGATAATTAGATTTCCGTATATGATTGAATTTTTGACCTGGCAGTGAACTATTTTCAATTCAATGACTCTCTATTGCAAAAATCTGATTTGATTTATCGGTGATGTGAAGTAAGTAGCCCGTAGGTTTTTGAGCCCGCGTCGCCCCTAGAGAAATTGCTTCCTTTCTTACATTTGTTCCGCTGTGATTTCATTTGTATTCTGTCCGTAAACTCAATTTTCGTTCGTTTTTAGAACGTGAATATTGCGAAGGGATTTCGAGCACAATGAAAATCTCCTGCAGCTGTACCCTGCGTTACCGTTCAAATGTGTCACTCATTTCAATATTGTGTCATATTCTCGGTTTATTTGGTGAATTGTAAAATTGGATATTGGAATACCGATCGTGTCTCTTGCTCTATAATATATCCTTCGTTTGACATTTGAAAATCAGTGGCGTTATTGATAGCTGAATATGTTTCTGATGCTGTATAAGTTTTCCCTTTGGTGTTCGTGGTAATCGAAAGAAATCAAAGAGCAGCTTCGGGTCTCGCGCAGAACCATTAGATGGAGAAAATAATTTACTAGTTCTGTTGACTTGAAATATTTGCTTGAGACTTTTTTCATACGAGTGTCTTTGAGTGGAATATAATTACTTTGTGTTGTTAATATGGAATATTGAGCTAACAGTAATAAACTGCACCAGGCAAATATGACTGCGTAGTAATCGATCTGTTTGGCCCAGGACCAGGAATTCTGGCAAAAACTACATATAACTTTTTTTCATTCCGTTATGTTCAATTTTTCCAAAAAAAGATTTTGAATATACTTGCGTCTTGTACTTATTGATCTAAATATTTGTAAAAGCTCAGTTTTCTCAGTTTCTTTCATCAAACACAATTTTCACTGTTTAAAATTTTTCTCTGCTCTTCTTCCAACATTTGATGTAGAAAATATTTGAAAAAATAAATAAAAGGAGTCTATAAAAAAGGATTTTATTTTTTCCCCTGTTTCCATCCATTTCAAAACGCCTGTGATAGGAAAGAATTGTTTTCATTTTTTTCCTTTTGCCCTTAACTAAAAAAACCTGGTGCTCCAAATAATTAAAGAAAGTCCTTAGCGGGATAACTCGAACCTCTGAGTATAACTGCTTTTATAATCGAGGCTAATCTAACTGGAACTTCAATTTCTCCGTGGTTTTCGCCCGGAGATATTTTTCTAATAACCTCCCATTCAGCGGGGACTTGAAAAATCAGATTTCCCAGAACGCAGCGAACTGTGGATCGTTCAGTTTTTCAGCTGTTCGTCATTTCTCAAAGACATTCGTTGTATTTTTTCTTGAAATCTGATTCGCATATAATTTTATTTATGTTATCATCAGCCGTCCTTCCTTAACCTTTTAATAAAAATATCGCTGTTGATTTTTGCTGCGTCAAACATGAAATGTAATTGAGCCTGTGGAGAGTTTGTCTAATTCTGCGTGAAATGAAATTCTTGGCCGTGAGCGATGTTTCGAGCTGTGTTGAAATATTAATTTCTACCGACTACGAACAGACTACAACTCTCCAATTGCTCACGCTATACTACATTTAGTCATGTTGTATTTATTAACTATGACGCCAGTCGTCCCTGAACATTTATAATATTTCCGGAGAAGTTCTCGCTTTCTCAAAAATGAAATGCATTGAATTAGAAGAAAACTTTATCCAGCTCCACAGTTATCGATTAATATTTGGCTGTAGGGTTTAAACATTGAAAATGAACTAACTCTAACTCTAGGGTCCGTAAGCGTAAAGATAAACAGTACTTTGAAGGTTGCCTTGATTTTGTTAAGCTTGTGCTTTTGATAAAATCAAGGTAACCTTCAAAGTAATATATGTCTTTGACATCAGGACCCGGAGGGGGGAATGGGGTGATTCATGATTCAAAATGATTCATCTTCAATTAGTAGGTTAACATGGCTCCTCCTAAACATAACTCTAGGGTCAAACTGAACCTGTGACTATTGTGGAACTGGACCCAGCTCCTAATCCATTTATATTGGAGTTCAATTTTCTATTACTGCTGCTGCTGCTGCTGCTGCTGCTGCTGCTGCCGCCGCCGCCGCCGCTGCTGCTTATTGGTGAAATTCTGATTGAAAAATAAAACATCTCAAGGCTATTTCATAAATATCACATGTACCACATGTTATATGTATGATTATCACATGTCATATGCAGCAGTGTTACACATGTACATGTCGAGTGTAGAAGCTCTGGTTGTTATAACCACAAACTTGACTTTCACAAATTTCACTCTAATCTATCGTTCACTTCTAGCTTCGCATCCATTTGCGCTAACGTCGTGATTGATGGATTGATTTTTGATGCATCTTGAAATGTTTTTTTCGCTGCGCTGAATTCTCATAGTTATTCGCAATATTAATGTCTGATTCAGATTGCGCCGACACTTGAAGTAATATTAAATTGAATAAGTTGATGATGAATTACTGTCAAACATCGACTGATATTCACTGTGTATTCAATGTTTACCTACAGATATTGACTGCACCACTGTTGTTGTCACTGTCTTATATTTTCTTAAAGTAACAATCAATCCTCACAGATATTCAGCTCGTCCCCCTCTCGACTCTATATCCTCGCAGCCTCTCTGTCCAATCCTCCCCTTCATCTCCCCCATACCACGCATCTGATCTTTACATTCATCACACGATTGCTTTTACAAATTGGCCTCGTGGTTAGTTGACCGCGTCTCTGAAGGCTGGTCTAGTCAAACCAGTCATGTTGCGTCGGTGGTGAATATTTGTTTCCCCGATGCTGTATTGATCCGGTGACCATATTGCCTTTGTTCTCTATATGATAGCTCGTAGGTTCTGGCTTTGACATCGCGGACCGCGTATCGATAAATTCTATATTGCATTTGCCTCCGATTCTCTACGTTATTACTTTATGATAAACGGTTATGGCTATCGTTTCTTTTATTCCGAATCACTGTAACAGGACGCAGGCGGGAGGTGCCGAACATCGACAAGGAAATGTCTACAAAATGGCTTATTTTTTCAATTCCCTACAAGAGGTGCGATCTTCCCTTTGGTGCCAAGTCGGTCTGTGTCTGTTCAGCCTGACCAAAAACCTTGGACCAGGCTTGGGCCTAATTTTAGTACAAGTCAAATTATTTCATGTGAATGCTAACTCATTAGCAACAGCATCATTTTTATAGCATTTTAGTAACAAGTTAGTGATGAATGCGACCTCTAATTAGGCATAAAGCAAGTTTGACTGAGTTCCGTACGCGTGGTCTGGCCCGTACGTGTGGTCTGGTCCATACTTGTGGTCTGGCCGGTATGCGTGTTCTGGTCCGTAGTGTTCTGGTCCGCACGCGATCACGGCGAACATTTTTCCCATCTCATCTATTTTCTGTTTCCTCGACAGAATATCCCGTTATCAGTTTATTTTTATACGACTAATTTTTCGATAATTCATGATTGATAATTTGTCTACACGGTTCTATAGAATGTTTTAAAAGGTATCGACGAGAGACATTTTACTAATGGATTTCTATTGTTAGCCGCTGCGTAACAGGGGTCTCCCGGCATCTCATCCTCGGATTATTTTTAAAGGTCATCTTTTTGTACTTCCTTATTATATTATGAATCTCGATTCATGTCATTAACTCTTTCACTTCTTACTCAGTTTCATTGATAAACGTGGAATCTCATCTGATGTATAACAAACACTCACACTATTGGACCAGCTTCACACTAGCATAAAGTCAGTTCTTGATTTGTCTATTTCATGTTAGAATGTTCCAATTTAGACGGACCAAAAAGACCGATCTAGATTTTAGAACCGACCATTTCTATGTGAGTGGATAGTAACTTTGTAAACTGCGTCTATCGGATCCAACTGATTTAAAAACTTGATTTGTCCCATTATTAGAATAAGACCGGACTTATTACTAGCATTGTAATAGTGTGAATACAGCGTATTTCATCCCTAGTGAGGTTTTGTGCTTTTAATGTTGTTAATTTAAACAGAAACCATTGAATTATGATTGCAGTATTCAACCTAATATTGACTCAATCTCTACAATGTGTTTACAGTTCACAAATCAAAATATTTGACTAATAACGAAATTGAAAGTTTCGCGGCAGCAGAAATCAAACGAACTCTTGACTGGGTCGGGGGGGGGGGGGTTGGGAGGGTGGTTGGAAGGAACATTTATAATACAGACAAGTCCTACAGTTCAAAAAGAAAATTATTTATCTCAACTATATCCTAATAGTAATCTTCAGGAATAGTGAATATGACTATCTGGATATAGTCGAAATGTTGAATACGACACTAGCTCAAGGACACATTTTTTACTCTTTTTCCTTTTCTTGTATGATTGGATTTGACTGTATTATTATATATCACCGCAGACTCGGAATGTTTCATCAAGAAGTAATACTTATGTAGTATGTAAATGTATTACTCAATACTGTGTTCATGTATGCGGAACTAAATCAATTTGACTACAGCTGATATTCTCTCTTCTCTCTACTCTCCCTCTTACTGCTCGTATAGTTTTGACAAAGGTTTAATTCCCGGGGGTTATTTCCGATGACCGACCGCTACCCGGGGCGGGGGCAGCAGTCAATAGAATCTGATCGTAATGAATCAGATGAACGAATCTCGTAGATGGAATCTGAAAATTAGCGACCACTACTGAACCCCGATCTGTAATTAACCTATTCCGGTAATGGACTAATATTTGGTTTTGTTGGTGTATTTTTCAGAAAATGTGCAATGTGATGCACATGTGGATAGAATGGCTACTACTGCAGTTATTATTGCTGCAAGGAGAAGTACTACTGAGCAATGGTATGTATATCACCCCAACCTGACTGACTACCGCTACTATTCAGCAGAGAGTTGTAATTGCTATTCTTAATGTTTGATTACTCGAACATGAATATTGAGAAAAAAACTAGGAAGCAAAATATTCTTTAGTTCGTTCACATTTAAATCACTTTGAATCGATGTCATATTTTGGTGTAAACTGCAGTAAAACCTCTTTACAACGAACTTCAGGGCCCCAGAAAATCTGTTTGTTACGTTCATTGTGTCCACGGTATGAAATTATTAGAATTGTCCAATTTGGGATGAAATTCTAGGTTTGTATGTGCGGTTGTTATAGCGAGGATTCACTGTATAAAGGTAGATAGATACACTAGAGGTAGTCAGGTCAGCCCTTATGCTATTTTTGTTGACATTTGTATTTCAGAATATTTCAACAATAAATCGTCCCACCAAATGTTACCCGGTCTCCGCGTGTCCTGATTAACCAGAATTTATTACCGGTTCACAGGATTTTCATATTCCGAAATTAATCATATTTATTTTGAATGATCCTCGGTGTCAACACAAAAATTGGAAATGATTTAATAATAGCGTTGTGTCGTGTAATACGTGTGTGTACAGCTACCGAGGCTGATCATCGGAAATCCTGTTGATTTGCAGCTGTAAAATCCAAAGCACCTGTTCAGCTGTTAAGTATATATATGTACATCTACTATGAAATATATTACATAGAGATGCCAAAAAATGCTGTGAGAGGTCGATCTGCGATGCCTACCATTCGTTCTCTGATACAAACACTATGTTATAAGCTGGTTGGGGTTTTCGTGAAGCGTGATATAAGATAGATTTCATTCTTCAATAAAACAAACAAATAAAACGAAAAACAAATAATTTATATTCACCAAGAAAAAGCTGAAAAATCGATTTTTGCGATTGATGAAACGTAAGTTTTCAACGGATCGATTAAAGACAATTAAAAACATCCGGGATAAACGCCATCAACAGAATGGACGACAGTTGCTATAGTAACGGTTTGGCCGGTTTGTAAACGGAATGAATTGTTAACGTTTTAATCGGAGGAGTTAACGTGATCGTGATCGATCGTGATTGGTCGAGATATTTCACTCCACAGAATTCGTAGGGTTTCAGTGAATCTGTGGAACTCGTACCGAAATCAACTTCATTCAGTCAGTTTAGATTTCAATTTATTTGGAAAATAAGTGCATAACTAGTGAATGACTGAGAAGGCTTTCTTATTGGGGTCGAGTAAAAGCCATAAGGCTGCTACTGCAAACAAGAGATGAGATCATATGAAAGAAACAAGAGTAAAACAAAAAATGAGTTAAAAGATAAAGAAAAAGAAAAAGTGGTTGATGTTACAAATAATTCGATGCGGAATTTATGTCAGCTGTAACTAGAGCCAAAAACATGAAAGCATTATGTAGTATGTCATGTGTATAGCTACATCTAAAGTTGCTTTATTTCTTTCCCTACTTAATGAACACTCGTTCAATTTGCTGTCCTCGTAATCTTAGATCGTTCTTTATTTCATCAGTAAAGAACTGATTTCATTAGTATTCATATCTATTGTTTCGGTTGTGTTAATTATGTTTCTGTAATTAGTCGTGTGTATGTAATTAGTCATATGGATCCAGTGATTGGAAACTATCGCTAATGCATTTCACGGTGTAGATGAAGGGTGTAAGCGATTGCGTTCTGGTGCCGTGTAAATGAGCCGATAGATAATCTGCTTAAGAGATAACTTTTCCAATTAGCGGATTACCGCAGATAGTTTATTGTGTTTGAGAGTATGTTATACGGACTATCGCTGCTGGTTTAATGGTTCTATAGAACCAATCTGCGATATTGGTTTTCGGCGTAAGTCGTATATATTAGCCGTGTTCACGCTGTCTCTATTGCTAACGTTTGTTTGTTCTTTATTTGAATCGTACCTGGAATGGACCAAATCAATGCTGGGCATTTAAGTCCGCCGATATCACTGGTCCGCCTAGATGCAATATTGTGATTGACAGGCAATTCAAACACAATTTAGAACAGTTTTGGATCGGTCCTTTTTGTCTGTCTAAATTGATCTATAAATTGGAACAGGCCAATTCAGAATGAACGTTTTACTGTTGTGATTGCTTGGTCCGTGCTAAATTGGACCGGATTAAATTTGGAACATTCTAAACTATTGTAATTGGGATAGAATTTTCATGAAAACTCGAGGAATGAAGGAACTGTGGGGAATGTGGAATGTGGGAACTGTAGGGAATGTGGAATGTAGTATGAACGATACTATAGAACTAATCTCTGATATTGGTTATTGATGTTAGTTGTATATACTCCTCCGATGTCTGTCTCTGCGTCTGTCTGTAATCTCGTTGTTATTGGATATCGGAAAAACTGCGGCCGTTTTTTTTTTGTGCACGAAGGGTTTTTTAAAATGGACGAGTGACGCTGGACGGCACCGCACGGCGACGATGGACGCGGCGCTAATTTCTCGGTTGATGAAACCAGCGACACCGATCTTTATGAGAGCAGTTTCTTTTGAATCGGCGACATGTATCAATGAAAGTCTGAGCGAAATTGTTCGTTTTATCCCCGATGGTTATTACTGAGAATATTCACAATTATTACGAGTTCCTGGTCATCATTATCCGTGACCGGAAATCTTTCAATTCAGAGTCAAATATTGATTGAATATCTTAGAAATACGGTTTAGAATATTGGGGTAGGGGAAGGGTCTCGTAATGTTGCATATGAAAGCCCCATCTCACTTGCCCCATCTTGGTTGCCTTATCTCATTTCATTTGTCCCATCTCATCTCACTTGCCCCATCTCATATCATTGGCCCTATCTCATCTCATTGGCCCCATCTCATCTCATTGGCCCCATCTCATCTCACTAGCCCTATCTCATCTTAATGGCCCTATCTCATCTCAATTGCCCTGTCTCATCTCATTGGCCCTATCTCATCTCAATGGCCCTATGTCATCCCATTGGCCCTTTCTCATCTCAATGGCCCTATCTCATCTCATTGGCCCCATCTCATCTCACTTGCCCTATCTCATCTCAATGGCCCTATCTCGTCTCATTGCCCCTATCTCATCTCAATGGCCCTATCTCGTCTCATTGCCCTATCTCATCTCAATGGCCCTATCTCATCTCATTGCCCCTATCTCATCTCACTTGCCCTTGTGTATTATATCTCTGATGATGATAATTCCACTGGTGTCAGAATCCTATTATGATGGATCAGCAGCGTTAGGCCCGATTCGGATCAAAGATTATTGCCTCAATTTCACGGGTTTCGTCCGTGTCCATTTCCTGGTTGACTTCTGTCAGAAAATAATTGGATATATTTGACAGCGATTAACAATGTTTGATATTGAAGTAATATCGCAGCAGCAGCAGCAGCAGCAGCTGTGTGAGAATAGGAGAGATGATACTTGGTTACTCGATGCTACGCTCTGAATATCTCACAATTTTCATTAGATATCGCAATCACTGATATCAATATCGCACGATTAAATACCATCATTTTCTAGCGCGAAATGAGAACATTTTATATTAGCAGATTTATTTTGAAGCATCTTCCCCCAGTTCTGTAGTCTCTGAGTTAAGGTTTTTATCCTAGTTTACCTCATAACTTTTGAACCGCGCCCTGGAAGTATGTCTATATATGATATTTCCTTATATATTTCGGATATTCTAGGTTTTGGGTAAGCAGAAAACAGGGGTCCAATTTCAGAGACTGGCTTTAGAGTTTCATGATTATTGCGTTATTATGTCTATTGAGTGTGAAAATGGCCCCCAGGACGCAGTTCCACAGTTCAGAGTTCCTGTTATTAGAAATGAACTAATTAAACCCCAGATTAGATCAAGAACTTTAGAACGTGAGCCAGGTGTCTATAGTTTCAGAGATCTGTCCTGCGTACGTTACGATGTGGTCCCTAAACTAGGTTTTTAGAATGCTCATAAAGTGAATGGTAGTTAACGTGGAGCAGTTTCTGAGTGCGTCGCTGATTAACTAACAATTTCCATTCAGATTATTACCTTGTAAAATAACAATAAAATGATAACACGAGGAAGCTCTTCATTTAGAGAGGGAGAGAGGGGAATAGAACTCATTATTTAGAGACAGAGGGAAAGAGTAGATAGACTGAGGAATAGAGATGAAAAAAGTTGTTCATTCAGAAAGAACAGAGAGGAGAGAGAGAGGAGGCAAACAAGAGGAGAAAGGGAAGAGGCAGGAGGCAAGAGAGAGGAGAATGGGAAGAGGCAGGACAGAAGACGATGAGGAAGGAAGCAAGAGAAAGAGAGAGGAAAGAGGGAGATTTGTATCTTAACTGATACCGGTCTATGTACAACCTACGAGCAATCACGAGATGATTGCTCGTAGGTCTGACATTGTTTCAGCCATTGACTTTACGAATAAGATAGAACGGATGCTGAATTGGATAAGACGATGAAATATTTCAAAAGATTTAATCATCAAACTATGTCGGTGTATTTGATGGATCATGCACTGCGTCGGTGTCGTCGGTTGTTCTGGGGAGTTTTGCGTAACTGATTCGATGTTTTTAATCAGTTTCGGAAATCTGTACAGATTCACCTCGTTCCCGTAGTTACGGCTTTAATGCATTGTTATCGAGATCAGGCGGTAAAAACGTGAAAATTGAATTTGCATGAGTTCCCTCTCGAGAATTCATCGTTCTAGTTCACTGTTTCACTGTGTGTATGTGTGACTGGTGTCCAGTGATTATAGTCGTCTTGTTGTTAATGTCGATCGTAAAACCGACCACTGGGGTAATCCCAGTCAACATCGTCATACATCTCTGCGTTATTTACTACGTCATAAACGCACCACTAACAATGATCATCGCGCGTAGATTTGCCGACTTTGGTTTTTATGCTAAGTGAACATCGCACACAAGTGCATCGTCGTTCCCTGTACGTATATCAGTGATTTAGATTTCAGTTGAACCTAATAAAGTCGTCATCCGATAAGCGTCAGTCACATTACTGAAAAGTTTTCTCTTAAGGATAACAACAATCAGAAATGTTAAGTATAGTTCATGATTAGTAAGTGTTAAAATCTTGCCAAGTTGACAATTTTAGTTTGATAGACTGTTGAGCACATAGTTCCAGTTCTCCATCAAGAATGTTTATTATGTGGTTTTTATTATGCTAATGTTTATGATTTATGTTTGTCTACTGAGTGATTGTAGTTGCCAGCCCGTGAATTCATCACCTGTCTCTCTGTTTTCTGGTCTTCCTCTCTCTCTCTCTCTCTCTCTCTCTCTCTCTCTCTCTCTCTCTCTCTCTCTCTCTCTCTCTCTCTCTCTCTCTCTCTCTCTGTGTTGCCTCTGGTTTATTATTTATATCATTCATAGTTCGTCAATCATTTTGTTAATTTTTTTCTTTATAGCCGTTCGTTTTTTATTAGCTCTGATAGTTTATTGTTGCCGATGACGATGACGACCACAGACTCATGAATATATTTCCACTATATTTATAGTTTCATTCTACACTCTCCCCATTAATACTATTACTGATTCACATATCTTTAAATTCATGGGCTCAATATCTTATTGGGCTGTTCAGCTTATATACACTTTTTCGCATATTCAACCCTTCCAGCACTACTAGATTGAGGCTGTATAAATTAGTATTAATTGACTTTGAAATGAGCAGCATTCGTATCCCTGAATTCTAACCTGGGGCTCAACATCAGTAAGTTGGGTGGACTGGCCGGCTGGTTAGTTTGTGGACTGGATGGTGCTGATTCGGCTGAAGATTTATGACCTCATGTTGATAATTAATTTCACGATCATCAGCTCGTCGTCGTCGTCGTTGAAGCTAAAGACGATGGTGAGAAGCTTTCAAACTGGCCCCATGTTCATCTAATTGATAAATATCGATTTGAGTCTTATGCAAATTGTGATCAATAACTGTAGCGTTGCACAGCACAACACTCAAAGTCTTCATCTTCAACTCACGATCAAAATCATTATTTCTCACAGTTTTATCGTAATAATTGTTGTTGTTATTTGTTAATTGTGTATTTGATTGATTTTCGTCCGCCAGATGTCTGTTTTCCTGCATGGAAAAATTCAAAACATTTGACAGCTTCATTCACACTGCGTTATTTGTAGAACATCTCTGGAACGGACCCAGCGTTCACTCTGGCCAAAAGTCTGTTCTAGATTGGTCTGTTCCATTTTAGAATGAACGAGTTGAGCCTGACCAAAATGACTGATCCAGGATAATTCTAAATTTTAGAACGGTCCATTTCTCTGTGTATGAATAGAAACTATGACCTGTTAATCGCAGTGTCGCGTCTAGCTGGACCAGTGAAAATAGCTGATGACTTGTGTGAATCCATTCTGAATTGGTCCATCCAGGTACGGGTCAAATTAGGAAATCGTACTAACTACCATAGTGAAAGTGTGTACACTGCTTTAGAGAGTTTGGTTCTATGATTTGAGTTAGAGTTATTATTTGACCTGAAATGAGTTAACGCATTTTTCACTAACACGTTTTATGATGATATGTAAGACAGGTGTGTCATCATCATCATCATCATCATCATCATCATCATCATCATCATCATCATCATCATCATCATCATCATCATCATCATCATCATCATCATCATCATCATCATCATCATCGCTATTTTCAAAATTATGTAATACCGCATTACTATATAAATATTATAGATTCCATTAGTGATGATGATATCATCTCTACAGAGACCGGGAGACGAGATATTATAGATTATCAGCATTATTGATATAATATCAGAGAGATTACTTACATACACATGTACTTCAGAGATTCTTATCTCTTACACATGTTCCACTCATTAAAATTCTATAAATTCTATTTTCGTTTATTTTTTTTTCATTGAAATTTTCAAACCGATAAAATACGCAGTTACGTATCATCGTACGTCGCTATGGTAACGTTTTAAGTTAGTATTATTCAATATTTGAATTTAGGCGTTTAATTATCTATACATTAACAATGTAAGAGGTTGAAGGAGAATCAGGTCGGGGGGGGGTGGAGTTTCCTGGATAAACATCTAGAAGATTCAGTATTCGTATGTTTGTCATTGCAGACAAACATCTGGATCACTTACATTCAGTTGATGATTTTAATTGAATTTCTGTCAAATTTCACTTGATGAATCGGTTTAATATTGAATGATTTTTATCTGTATTTGATTTGTCGAGACATGTTTGAGTTTTTAGTACCCGAATTCAGACTGTAAAACCAGAATTCAGACTTTCATACCAGTAGTCAGACTTTCATACCAAAGTTCAGTCTGTAATACCAGAATTCAGACTTTCATACCAGTATCAAACTGTAATACCAGTATCAAACTGTAATACCAGAATTCATACTGTAATATCAGAATTTAGACTGTGATACCATAGTTCAGTCTGTAATACCAGTAGTTAGTCTGTAATACCAGAAGTCAGACTGTGATACCAGTGCTTTGTTCTGTAATACCAGAGTTAAGATTGTAATATCAGTATTCACACTGTATAGTAAACATGTGTTATGATATTGAATATTTGATCCATGAATTCCTGTCTGGAATTTAAAAAATTCATCAAATATTCAAACTCAATTTCTTGTTCTCATTGATTTGTAAAGATATCTCAGTGTTTCTTATTCGTAAGATTGAAACTCTTCATATGCACTAAACATCTGTTATTGAAGACGCCTTCTATGAAGAGATGTGACTGGTGCCCCCAGACTGAGATGTATAAATCTCTTGCTGGGAACGAACAAAATCGCGAGCCACGCATGAAAGTAAATCTGATTTTTGTAGGCATTGATTTTTAACAGCTGATGTAAGCTGTCAATATTAGGACTGAATTTCTATAGATTCTGACAATGTTTTATTACGGGACACATGTTTAAAAAAAAACCCACGTAACAAAAGAATTTTATAGATTTTGCAGCAATGAAAAACAATACGGCTATTTCCGTACAATGCGTATTCATATAAATTGTAAAGAAAAAGTTTTATTTCGATATCCAAACAGTTGTGCATGGGACGTATAGGTTCAGTTGTACAGTCACAAATCAAACAAATCATGAGGGAAAATTTCGATGTGCTTCATGGAATCACCCTTGTGATATGCAGTTTATGAGTAACTGACCCTTCACGGTGTAACTGTGGTATTATGTGATATTTGGTGTAACTGTGGTATTGGTGTAACTGTGGTATTGGCGTAACTGTGGTATTGGTGTAACTGTGGTATTGGCGTAACTGTGGTATTGGTGTATTGGTATAACTGTGGTATTGGAATAACTGTGGTATTGGTGTTACCGCAGTATTGGTGTAACTGTGGTATTGGCGTAACTGTGGTATTGGTATAACTGTGGTATTGGTGTAACTGTGGTATTGGTGTAACTGTGGTATTGGTGTAACTGTGGTATTGGCGTAACTGTGGTATTGGTGTATTGGTATAACTGTGGTATTGGTATAACTGTGGTATTGGTGTTACCGCAGTATTGGTGTAACTGTGGTATTGGCGTAACTGTGGTATTGGTATAACTGTGGTATTGGTGTAACTGTGGTATTGGTGTAACTGTGGTATTGGTGTAACTGTGGTATTGGTGTAACTGTGGTATTGGCGTAACTGTGGTATTGGTATAACTGAGTATTGGTGTAACTGTGGTATTGGTGTAACTGTGGTATTGGTGTAACTGTGGTATTGGTGTGATTGTGGTATTGGTGTAACTGTGGTATTGGTGTAACTTATATTGGTGTAACTGTGGTATTGGTGTAACTGTGGTATTGGTGTAACTGTGGTATTGGTATAACTGTGGTATTGGTGTAACTATGGTATTTTGTAATATTCGTTATATTATCAGTTGATAAATGGTCTCGTATTCTGAGAATAGAATCTGATGATTTAAACGTATGAACGTATGGGATTTTGTAGTAATCCTGGTTGTTACCAGACTGCTGTAGATTAGTCTGAATTGTGTTGTAGCCGTTCGGGCTTTGCCTGCTAATTTATCAATCTGGTACGCTTCATCAAGCGACGACCAAATCAGATTTACCCGAACCCCAACGTTCTGTATGCGTAATACGTTTGTTGGTATGATTCGTTCTAACTCGGTTATCCGGAGACAAACAGAAGATGAACAAGATGAAACAGTGATCATCATCGGCCGCTGCTGCTGCTGCTGCTGCTGCTGGGACTTGCGCTGTTTCAGATGTAGATGCAGCAGAGCTTTTACATCACTTGATCTAAATATATCAATTCTTATTAATAACATTATCAAAACTATTAATAAATTTGGGCCATTGATTCTTGAGTATTCTTAGGCACGGGCCGAATATAGCCCTGGTAAAACTGGCCCGGACCAGACCTGAGTCTAGTTTGCTAGAGAGCGCACTCATCACTCACTAACTAATATACTATCAAAATGAAGCTGTGGTAAGCGAGGACGCCTCCAGGACTCGCATGCAAATTGCATTAAAATTTGACACAGGACTGGTGGGATGTTTTCGGTCGGGTGTGGTCCGTTAAATGCTCGTTTGGTTGAGGCTATTCCCAGTTTTAGGTGATGAATAAACTGGTGACAGTGCGTGAATCGTAGTTTGATGTCGCTCATTATGATGTATTAGATCATATCAAATGAGAGGATTTGTTAGGTAGATAATAGAATAAGATAAATTGAATTTATACTGACCGCTGCTGCTGCTGCTGCTACTGCTGTCATGCTGACTACATTGATTTTGTCTCGCTCTGTCTAACATTGCCAGCTACTCAATAGCTTTCTTACATCCTGAAAGCTCAATTTTCTAATGCTGCCGAGATGTACTACGGCACGAAGTCTAAGCCATACCTAATATGGGTATACCGTGCACAATCTGAGCATCTTCATTTCCTTAAAAATGTCTGTTATCTTTTTTATGACGACGATGATGAAATAAGACAGTTTCAGTGATTGGAATAGAACAGAATTTTTTCTTATTCAAAGTTACTTGCGCCTTGCTTGGTAGCATTGGGACCATTGTAAATATTGAGAATCAGGGAATTCGGAAGTGTTGGGACTGCTGTAAATATTTCACCGTGTTAAGAATCAGTGAAATAGAAGAGTCTTCCAAAAAAAATTGAGTAAAATGTACTGACTTGACTACTGCTGAGTTGTCTTGTACTGAGAAGAGCAAATCTGAGTAAAACAAATCTTAACAATGTCTTTTTTCGGTACGAGACATTTTCATTGATTAGATACGTATGATTAGACTCCAAGTAAGACACAGAATGATTCATTTCTCTTGCTCCCACTCAGGGGGCAGTTTCTGAATACAGTGACGCGTAACATGAAAGACCAACCCCCGACATTCTGTCGTTATAACTAGAAACATTGATACATGCGATGAATCGTAAATTAGTTTAAATGGCTTTGAAGAGTCAATTTACGTAACGGTTCAATGGTTTACTGCAAATACTGTATGTATTGAAATTGATTTCTGAGTAAGCTTGATTTATCCAAACGATCTTTTTCTGTTTTATGGTTGTAAATGTTCAGATTTTTCATTCAATGAATTTTCTCTGAATTTGGTATAAACTGTAGCGTTTACACTACATTACTTAGAACCGTTCTTAATTGAGTTTGTTCCGATTTCGAACAGACCGTTTTAGTTCATACTAGTGAATAGTCCTCTTCAAGTTTCATTTTTGAGAACGGACCATTTATCTGTGTGCAAATAGAAACTGCTATAATTGCCTGTCAATCACAGTGTTGCCTCTGTGATAAAAACATGTGTGAACGCACCCATTGATTTGGTCCGTTCTAAATTGGTCCGTTTGAGTAAGACTAGTATGGACTAACTAGTGATAGTACGAACGCAGATGTAGACACTTCGAACGATCTGTTTCTTTTCGTCGTGGCCTTCAGAATTCAATCTCAGTTCATCATCTCTTTCCTCTAAATACTTCTCTAAAACGGAAAATGTTTGTAATAAGTGAGACGAATTGGAGTAATAAAGTTTAAGCGAATGAGACCAATCTCTCTCAGGGGTTTATCAGTGGTTCACGTCATTCTATGCGGATGACAGTTGTTAAGGGTGATTTGTGTTACTGGTTGGGCAAATGACATTAAGCACATCTCTGATCAGATACACAGAAAGATCTCTGATTAGATTGAGCAGTTTGTCTATTTATTGCTGGATTGACCTATTTGTCAGGTAAATCGTCCTCTGGGATATTTCAGTATTCGCTCTCATTGATCGATACATGTTCAGTTATTATCTTATTTTTCGGTGACTCGGATTAATTGGTTGTGGTCAAGTCAAGTCGCCGTTCCTCCTCGTTTATATAGGTTTACCGTGGGTTTAAAGACTAAAGCGCTGTACCGGGACGCAAAACCACCCCGACCAAGGTCTGGACAAAAACTCTTGTCGACCATTATATTTTTGAATTGACCACAGTAAAATAATCATACAGTCCTGGTATAAATACAGTGTAGTAAGCCTATCGCGGATTGGGGTGCGAGTCATGGCTGATTATACGTCGTGAGTTATGATTGAGAAGATTTTAAAAGCGTTCGCGACGCATTATTTTTCTGAAAGATTTTTCAAACATTTGTCTGCATGGCTCCCAGCTTGGAAATATATCTGTGGTCTGCCCAATGTTTGCCTCATTCCCGCGCCCGAGCATTCTGTACGGTTCACTAATGAGGAATCTTCTTTGTGCCCACTTGTTTTTTATACCGGAGCAAAGATCAATTAATTGAGGACTGAAACTAAGGTTTAATCTTTCAGTTAAAACAAAACTGAGTGGGTCTTTTGATTAGAAATGTTCATAATTGAAGGTTCAAAAGGCTGTTTATTTTGCAACATGAAACCAGTGCGTGTGTATATATGATCTTTGTTAAGATGATGTTCAACCTTCACCAATGATCCGTCGTTTGTTTGTCGGTGATTTTCATGCGTGTTCATTTTATTGTAAACAACATGTTCGATCTGTTCTCGTTCACGCGAGCGTCAGTGATCAGAGTAACCGTTCGTGGTTCTTGTTTGAACGGCTCAAAAATGTTTATGGATCACGATGGAAACCTGCCACATTTTGTCATCAATTAAACAACTTCTAATACGCATTTTTCTCCATTTTCCTCCCTAAAAAGTAACTTATCCAAGTAATAAGGAGTGTTTGAATGAAACATCAACAGCATTTACATTACAAATATGAGAGAGTCTTCTAGATATTTCAGGATCCAGTTCCACGGTTCTGAGTTGAGTTAATAACCGATCGAATATAAACTCACTCTTGCATAAGCGCATTTCTTCTAGATACACTTACAACGATGATGTGAATTCTGCTACCTGTGTAACAGAAGTTCTCGATGTATTGAGTAACACATTGTTACCCATCACTGACTATAGAGTGTCTGTACAGACTAACTCTAGTGTCATACACTTTATCAAATTCTGACAGTTGACTGCCGCGCTCCGCTCTCGCGCCATACCAGATGGACATTTTTCAGGTTTTTCTATTTTCGTCATCGGAATGCGTTCCTCGGCGTCGGAGCCGAGCGTGATTTAACCAAGTGCTCTATTACCGCGATATTATGGGAAAATTGGCAGTCCTTTGTAGAAAACGGCAAGAAATAATCCATTTCCTGCATAAACGAGTTGGCTCAATGTCGCTTACTGTCGGCAGCTTATGCTTGAATAATTCATTTAGTGTCTATGGTACATTAGTAAATGTAGAATTCTATACCGGCTATTTTGTGTCATTAATAAGAAGCAAAAAGTGGAAAGAGAGAGAACGAAATTTTCGAGATGTTTTCTTCGATGGTGAACAGTATGAAAATTGAGGACAGAACTTTTATTGAGTTTAAAGATACTGTAGTTGCATCATAATCGCTTTGAGTAAACTTAAACAATTTTACTGGTTACCCATTCCCAAATATGTATGTACACAATAAGTAGGCAGAAGTGGCCAATGCAGCCTGTCCATGGATGTCTACGTACTTTATGAATGGTTTATGATACACCCAGGAATGAAAAGTTACCTTAGTTAATGATATTAATGCCTAACACTAAACCTATCCCAAACTCAACCTGTCATTGAAATAACCTTTCATCAGCCAAAAAGGCAGGAATGAAAAGGTATCTTGGTTAATGATCTAACACTAAACCTATCCAAAACTCAATCCTGTCATTGAAATAATCTCTCATCCCTGGATGTATTAAAAACGTTTTTGAACGGCCCCTGAGATAATTTTTTTTTTTAGATCAAAGTGATTTATTTTATGTCAAAGACATATCTACAGTAATAGGATGTTGTAAACATTATAATCATATGTCGCATTCGCGCGGAATTCACAACAACAAAATGTGTCAAAATAATGTGTAATGCGTAAAGTTTAAAAACTTGATTTATCCATTCACGACGATTTACTGAAATCGCTTCTCATTTTAACATCAATTTATCAAATACTAAATGTTTGGTCCATCGTTTAAGTAGTAAAATACATCGACATCTGCGCGCGAAGGCAACGTCGCGACATTTAAACATTTTTAAATCGTTATTTCAAACATAAGTAACGGAATAAATTCATGGAATCGTCGATGGTTTGGTCACAGGCGGCTGCGGTGATGATGAAATCCGGTGTTGCGATTCTGACGTTTTCTCAAAAACTATGTAAATGTCATCGTTTGTATTCAGTATTGATGTAGACGGCAGTTTCATCAGTTTCACTGACAGTCATATAAAACATCGTACAGTTTGCCGTGTGTTATTGCTGTGTTTTATTCGATGGTGACGATTTACGCAGCCACATTCCGATTATAGGCTTTTGCTGCTTCTGCCGCAGAATCTGAAAAACGGAAAACACTCAATTCGTGTTTACATTCGATCTTTGATATTGATTGTTTTTTTGTGTAGATAGATGATTAATTTTTTTGTGTTTGTAATGTTTATTTTCGTAATTAGACATTTTCGTATCTATTTTTGTAAACATTTTGTCGAGTTTTCTAAAGCAATCGATACTGTTCGACGTACATAGTTAGAAATGAATGTTATCGACGAATTGATGAAAATTCTGTCTAGGAAATATTCGAAAACTTGCCTTCTCAAACATCTTGGCATCAAAAGAATATCTAGACCTCATTCCTGATCATTATGATAATACGGTATATTCATCTTGCTGCACGCAAAACGTTGTAAATTTTCCTGCTCCAATTCATATGATGATGTCCTGCCGCTCCCTCCCCCTCCCCTTCCCCTGGAATTTGATGGTCCGGTGAGATCCTACTGCCTCCTTCCCCTGGAATTTGATGGTCCAGTGAGATCCTACTGCCCCCTTCCCCTGGAATTTGATGGTCCGGTGAGATCCTACTGCCCCCCTCCCCTAGAATTTGATGGTCCGGTGAGATCCTACTGCCCCCCTCCCCTAGAATCTGATGGTCCGGTGAGATCCTACTGCCCCCCTCCCCTGGAAACTGATGGTCCGGTGAGATCCTACTGCCCCCCTCCCCTAGAATCTGATGGTCCGGTGAGATCCTACTGAATAGAAGCTATGGAAATGATGTCATAGCGCGACATTTACCAGTTTTTGTTGGTTTGTGTAAAAAGTTGACAGCCATTTGATGATGAATATGCTGTGTATGTACTGTATGTGATGTGATATAGTCAGTAGTTACAGGGACAGATCCATGGACTACTTTTGATGGTCTTAGGGCATTTTGATCATTGAAAAGGTACATTGGAAAATGCATTGACTGATTAGATGCATTTCATTACAGCATTTCCAACCCGTTCTTATCCTACCAATTAAGCAAGAAAAGTTTATAAGATTCGATGTAATAAGGCTATAAAGAGTTGAGAGGCCATTCAGAAAAGGGCAACTCAAAAGTACAAGACTGAAAAAAACCCTCTGGATCCGCACCAGCCTGTCAGTTTTAGATCATATCAGTTAGTGTTGGTATAATGATAGTTAGTGTATGTATTTATGTAGTTATTGTTGTACGTAACCCGGTGGTGATGCCCGTGGCGCCCGTGACGCCCGGTGGGATCAGATATCGTCTAACGTCCGATCTATCATTCACATTATTACACAATACACTAATATCCAGTACGTATTTGACTAACACAATAACTGACGGGGTTAAATCCTGTGAGGTTTCACTTGCTGAAACTGTCTGACGTCTGTCATTATAGAAAAATTGCTGTTGGAAAGGGAATTTTTTTTAATTGAGCAGCATGAGCCCCTGTGCTATGTAGCTGGCGTGTTAGATATTACTGGGGGTTATATAAAGGATTATATACTCATGTAATGCAATAGATGTCTTTGTCGTCTGTAAAGATTATTCTAATACTCCATTAAACTATTAAACTTACGTAAAAGCCGGATTATTTCGAGCTCTGGAGCTTTCGACTGACTCGTCAGAATCCTCGACATATCTACCATACATTGATGATAATCATCAATAGAAAGTCATCCATTTATTGCGTTGTGAGAAGATGCAATCATTTCCGACAGCACAAACGGCTACTGCTGCTGCTGCTGCTACTGCTGTTACGATCACCTTTCGAACTTTTTGACCTATATTCGTTTCTGGTGAAGAGGTCCACTCGAAGCTGCAATTCATTAATTTTCCGACATGTCCCGAGTGTCGTTGATGATTCAATTCCAATATTATCACCATACAATGACTAGGACTCGTGTATATCTCAGCACAGTCTGTTGATTTCTCTTTCAGTACCATCATCAGCATCATCAGTGTTGACTTCATGTTTTCTATTAGATGCGGTACTCGTATTAAGTGAAATTAATGACTTCCATTCAATTTGCAATGAACTTCTTTATCGAAGATTCATTTGATTTGTTTTTTATCAAGTTTTCTCTCTCCTCAACACGTCCTTACATTTGATATGATATATAGTTTCGTTATTAGCATCATTGAATTCACTTGAATACACAAATATAACTCCCAAGTCAAGACATTAGTCCAACAGTGACCTGTCTTCATAACTGGTCTTAAGCTGGTCATAAGTCTAAATCATGACTATGGAACTGTCCCTAGTTGCACAGTCATAGTCCACAAGCAATCTTAAATACAAGTATCAGTTGTTTGATCGGTTCTGATATGGTTTAGACTGGTCTTAAATCTAAGCTATGAGTGTGAAACTGGTCCCTCGGGTCTTGTAGACCACACTGTGACCGTAGAAATAAACAGATTATGACAGAGCAACTGTCAATAAGTGATATATGGTTTGAAGCTTAAAAATCTATTTGTATCTGTTGTTTCTGTGAGATACAGTGAAACGTTTCTCTTCATGTTAATGTGTTCGATAGGTTTGAAACAAAAACTGGGAATTTTTAGCTCATCGACAAAGTCTTCAAATTGATGTTACATTGTCATTTCAAGTGCTTCTATCGATTATAGTAGCGAGGTTCCTGAAACGAGGGATGGGTTGAAAGTGAAGGGTTTCAGTTATCCTCGGATAACCTTCCAGCGCATTTGGCAGCTGAAACTTATGAATCAAAATGTCACGATTGATTTTGAAGCGTAGCTGGCACACCTCACACACGCTCTCATCTACTATTATCATACAATGTTTACGTTGTTGTATTTTCTTACCTTGCTCTGGTATAAATTGTCCGACACTATAAGTGTCAAACAGATTAAGACATATTTTCCCCCTGGGACTGGTCATAAAAATTGCTTGACTAAATTGTTGCGTATGTTTTTTCTCTTTTCATGTGTCGCTGTATTTGCTATTGCTGCCACCTATAGGAGGTAAGAAAACTAAATTTTGATGTAAATATACATAGCATTGGGGGTATTGTGACAGTCCACCAGGTGTCGCAAGGAGTCACTGGGTTACCGCGCTTCAATTTATTCGGACATACAGATTTGGAAGCCAAAAAAAATCCAGTTCAAATTAGCTACGAATAACTCGATGTACAACTGTTGTGTCATCCGGTATGTGTCGGTACCCCATTACGGGCCGGTGAGCTTGTTATCCTTGATTTAGTGAAATCTAACTATCGTTTGTTTGCCCGGTAAGACGTTGAATAAATGCATGAACAATAAGACGCAGACAGTAGCCCTCGGTGATGGCGGGAAAAAAATCATAAAGAACGCACTCGACAGCAGAGTAGCATAGCAAACATCGCAACCGCTTGAGCATAAATAATATTTGATTGGTGAATATGATCACAGTGACAGTTTAGTGTGAAATTGTTTAGGTATTATCGCTGTGATCCTGTCAGTATGAAGACGAGTATTTCTATATATGATACGCGCGCTGGTAATACCCGGATAAGGACCTCATATACAACTTACTTCGCTTCAACGAATTATCACTTAAAAACACCAGTGACACTATCAGTAATAATGCACCGTTTGTCTATACTGATACCTCTTGAGAGATTGATATTATTTCGTACTGTAGTTTATCTATGAATGAAGTATTTAAAGTTTTCACCAGTGATATACAGTGAGCCTTGACCGGTTCACACTGAAACTGGCAGCAGGAAATAAGTCCGAGTTCCATAAAGTCTGAGTCAAAGATTAGGGTAATCTGTCGGAGTTGACCATGTCAGAGTTGACCATGCCATGTCCTAGTCGACCGAGTGAGAGTTGACCAATTCCGCGTTGACCACTTTCTAATTGACCATGTCCATATTTACCCGGTAATATAATGATTGATGTTGTTTACCGTGGATCTGTAAACAGTGTTTCAATAATTCTATTTCGCGATCACCAGAATTCAATTTAAGCCATTATGATTTCCTCTGCGTATATGTGTCTACTTGTCCCACTCGAGTCTGAACGTCTCGACGCGATAACATTTCCTCTAACAGCGGACTGGAACCACGAGTGCATACCAAACATGGCTTAAACCGGTATTCATCTTCAACCATCGGAGGTCTGTGATTCAATTAACTTCCGGCTTATCGCCAACTATTCCAGCTAATATGCAGCCCGTCATGTAAACGCTTGGTGCAAATCTTTCACAAATAAGCCTCAGTTCGTGGCTGCATTGTTTGTTTTCCTGATGGCCATCATGTCCACGATCGATACAACGATCGATACCACGCGAGGCGGCACGTTACGGTTGAGAATAATGAAATTGAACGCTGAATTTACCGCGTTCTCTGATATAATTGTTGTATTAAGGATTGTGAATATATTACATCACCATCGTTTATCCCTGAATCCTGTATATGAGAACCAGAAAAATAACATCTTAAGATCAAGTTATTACATGAACAGATCATATCTGATTATGTCATCGATATATATATATATATATATATATATATATATATATATATATATATATATATATATATATATATATATATATATATATCAATATTAAATTCATCTTAGCTGTTAATTGAATAATTTGCATCCTCTGCGACTGTAAGTTAGCTATTGTCATGTATCATGTCTGGAAGCTATTTTTCTAGAATCCTCTAGAGAGATATGTGTGACACCGGTGACCATTACCGACCAGGGACGATCAGTCGTGTGAAGTATGAAGTCGACATGTTTTCCTGCGTCATTTTCCGTGATCATTATGAAACTTGCAGTCAGATATTTTGTTTGATGTTTCATTCAGATGAGCAGCCATTTGTGAGGTGAACTGTGACAACTCGTCAGACCAGTAAATCATCGTGTCTTTAAAAAAAAAACAGCCTCAGACACAAATAGAACGATCGTCTAAAGTCTCGATACTTGTCCGTGTCATGTCTCCGTTAATGATGTGGTTCTTACTGTTGTGATGACCATAAAATTCTTAAGGAGCAAACGACTCTCTTAAGGATCATTCAGTTCTGCCTCGGGGTAGATTTCCTACATCCTTCATTGTCTCCACTCTCGGTACAGAAAACTCGAACCTCGCTATTCCTGAATCTCGCCGACGTTATGACGGTTGATTTTAAATTTGCTGTTGATTAACGCGATGAATTCACAGTTCTATATCGATTGATTTTCATGGCATCCTTTACATATTTACAATATTGAAATCCCGAAGAAAGCAATAATGAAAATCGAACTTACAACTTAACAGGAGCCACACAACCGGGTATGTAGGTTCTCAGAGAGTATTGATGAATATAGTCGGTATATGCGTGATGGTATTTTCTCCTATCTTCAATGTCTCTCATGCAGTCTAATGCCTTCCGTTTGAGTGTTTTTGATACATCACATGTAGAAATCACAGCTGTCATTTAGTATCAGTTAAGATTCGTTTATGGAGAGTCTTCACTGACTGTTGTTCGTGTAAAAAGTTTGCCACAGAAATGACTGAATAAATCACTACTGATTTATCGCAGTGACATACCTCGTACTCAGTACCACAGTGACATACCTCGTACTCAGTACCACAGTGACATACCTCGTACTCAGTACCACAGTGAAATACCTCGTACTCAGTACCACAGTGACATACCTCGTACTCACTACCACAGTGACATACCTCGTACTCAGTACCACAGTGACATACCTCGTACTCAGTACCACAGTGACATACCTCGTACTCAGTACCACAGTGAAATACCTCGTACTCAGTACCACAGTGACATACCTCGTACTCAGTACCACAGTGACATACCTCGTACTCAGTACCACAGTGACATACCTCGTACTCAGTACCACAGTGACATACCTCGTACTCAGTACCACAGTGACATACCTCGTACTCAGTACCACAGTGACATGCCTCGTACTCAGTACCACAGTGACATACCTCGTACTCAGTACCACAGTGACATACCTCGTACTTAGTACCACAGTGACATACCTCGTACTCAGTACCACAGTGACATACCTCGTACTCAGTACCACAGTGACATACCTCGTACTCAGAACCACAGTGACATACCTCGTGCTCAGTACCACAGTGACATACCTCGTACTCAGTACCACAGTGACATACCTCGTACTCAGTACCACAGTGACATACCTCGTACTCAGTACCACAGTGACATACCTCGTATTGAGTACCACAGTGACATACCTCGTATTGAGTACCACAGTGACATACCTCGTATTGAGTACCACAGTGACATACCTCGTACTCAGTACCACAGTGACATACCTCGTACTCAGTACCACAGTGACATACCTCGTACTCAGTACCACAGTGACATACCTCGTATTGAGTACCACAGTGACATACCTCGTACTCAGTACCACAGTGACATACCTCGTATTGAGTACCACAGTGACATACCTCGTACTCAGTACCACAGTGACATACCTCGTACTCAGTACCACAGTGACATACCTCGTACTCAGTACCACAGTGACATACCTCGTACTCAGTACCACAGTGACATACCTCGTACTCAGTACCACAGTGACATACCTCGTGCTCAGTACCACAGTGAAATACCTCGTACTCAGTACCACAGTGACATACCTCGTACTCAGTACCACAGTGACATACCTCGTACTCAGTACCACAGTGACATACCTCGTACTCAGTACCACAGTGACATACCTCGTACTCAGTACCACAGTGACATACCTCGTACTCAGTACCACAGTGACATACCTCGTGCTCAGTACCACAGTGACATACCTCGTACTCAGTACCACAGTGACATACCTCGTGCTCAGTACCACAGTGACATACCTCGTACTCAGTACCACAGTGACATACCTCGTGCTCAGTACCACAGTGAGATACCTCGTACTCAGTACCACAGTGACATACCTCGTATTGAGTACCACAGTGACATACCTCGTACTCAGTACCACAGTGACATACCTCGTACTCAGTACCACAGTGACATACCTCGTACTCAGTACCACAGTGACATACCTCGTACTCAGTACCACAGTGACATACCTTGTACTCAGTATCACAGTGACATACCTCGTACTCAGTACCACAGTGACATACCTCGTACTCAGTACCACAGTGACATACCTCGTACTCAGTACCACAGTGACATACCTCGTACTCAGTACCACAGTGACATACCTTGTACTCAGTATCACAGTGACATACCTCGTACTCAGTACCACAGTGACATACCTCGTACTCAGTACCACAGTGACATACCTCGTACTCAGTACCACAGTGACATACCTCGTACTCAGTACCACAGTGACATACCTCGTACTTAGTACCACAGTGACATACCTCGTACTCAGTACCACAGTGACATACCTCGTACTCAGTACCACAGTGACATACCTCGTACTAAGTACCACATTGACATACCTCGTACTCAGTACCACAGTGACATACCTGTACCTAACCTTGGAGAAATCATTTGACTACTCCAAGACCTGGCATTGTTGAATACGATAGCAAATATTGTGGATCTGGGACTGGTACGCCGACAGAAAACTATTCAGTCATCTGCAATAGGACAATATAAATGACCTCAAATAAATGCTCGGAGTACCTGTGACACAAATCCTGTCTACGAATATCATTTACTTTTACTAGCTCATTATTGCTGTTCAATATAATTTTTTACACTATATTATTGAACTCTGCATCTATTTGATTGTGCTGCACCAGTTATATCATTACTTAAAAATATGTCAAGAATTCACGATTGTATTTTGTGATTCGGGTATAGAAGAAATAGTAAGATCATTAGAATAGATGTGGTCATCACGTAATTCTTGATGCTCTTCACCACACACACACACACATCCCTGGTGGTATCAGTAATTATGTAGGATGGTCGCATCCGGACCTATTTTATTACGTAGATTATCGGCACTTCCTTTAACGACGTATATACCTCTCAGTACAACATCGATGATAAAAATGCATATTTTCAGGGAGGGAAATTAACACATCTTATCGATATTCAGAAATTTCTACTACGCTATCTTTCTATCTAGCAATTCCGAAACGGTACTCGGCGATAACATTCTTTGTTGTCGTCGTAGTATATGCCAGAAAGTGTTAATTGAAACGAAATGCTGGCAGTAACAAATAAGCCCAAGTGACAAAGCATGATCTATGTGCACGGCATATATTGGTCGACCAGCGAGTAGTAGCTGCAATTTATTGTAGGATGATGAACCAGGAATGTTTCGGAAATCAATAGAACATAGATTTTCGCGGCATTTCGCATCTCGGTTGAAAACGGTTTGAAATGAAACTCTCTCTCTCGGCATAACCATATTACATCAGTACAATCCAACAACCGTGCTGCAATAAAATGACACTTAAAAACTACACTGAACTGAAACATTCGTTTGAATGCATGAAAAGTGACTTCACAATTTTTTAGACGACGACCTTTGCCGGGCAAGATTCGGGACCCAGAATAGGGAGGCATAATTGAATAGGAACCTGTATCCCTGTAAATAAAGTCTTTATCAAATATATGAATCTTAACCATCCTTCAGATATTAAAAACGTTGTTTCAATACACGCGTTTAGTTTTTTTTTATTCACTGCTGGTTTATAAAGGTCAGTTATTTGAGATCAGTTGAATTGCATTATGTGATCTATAAACGTCGCCATTATACTCTATTTGTCCTTGGTATCACAGCCTGATAAATTGCTATCGACTACTTATATGCGCTCTCATGTTTTAGTCAATAAATTGGGTTTCATGCTGCCTCGGTTCCTAGATGGAATTTTGACAGGGCATCCGTACTGACCATTATTGAATCAGAATATTGAGCAGTATCAGCAGTAGCAGCAGCAGCAGCAGCAGCAGCAGTAGCAGTAGGATATTCCTTCATACCCGCGTCATTATTGGGTATTTCAACTTCCTGTCTTTCAGATGTTTTTAATGATTCTAATGATTACTTCAATGATATAAGATACAGACCTGTGTAAATCTGATACTGTAATATCGTAACTCATCTGAGCTGAGACTGTTACTCCTGTCAATAGACAATTCTATTCAGTGTTTTAGTACAGGACATTGAATATTGATAACACTATTGATACAGAAGCTGCACTCGTAGACTCTGGTATAGCAACGGATCAAGTTCCACAGTTCCAATGTTAAACTTTACAGCTAAATCAGTACATGTCCAACTTAAAGGCATATTCTAAAACTGTAGAACTGAGTAGTGTTTATAACTGATGGTGTAGTGATAGACAGTGTCACTATTATTGATATTGATGCTGCTAGGCACTGTACTGTAGTTGATACTGTTTTTCTAGATACTGTAGTAGTTGATACTGCAAGAGTTGAGATGGTTTTAGGAGTCGTTCGTGCTAATGTATCTCGATGGAGATGTCCATTTTTTGGATGATGATGATGCTCCATTCTATAGTAGTAATAATGATGATGATGATGACGATGATGATAATGGCGATGAGTAGTAGATGTAGAGGGATCTATTTTATAGTTGATGATGTTGTAGTTAGTGATAATGATCTCGTTTGTGTAATGAGTGACAATTGTTTATTTGGTGTTGGTGACAATAAAACATGTCTCTCTCCGGATCGACTCGCCTCTAACCCTTATTTCACACGTTCACACTGTCAGTTAAACAACGACTTATTTCATCGCGACGACGATCACCGATACATTAGACGCTCGCCGGGTGCGAATAAAAAATAAATCCTCGTCTATCGATTATCATACCTTATTTCACGAGTATACGAACAACTAGTTAGATATTAAAAGCTGAGGACATACTTGAGGAAGCTGACACGACTGTGCCGTCTGCTATACTATTGAATCACCTGATCGATATGTCCTTCATTATTAGATGTCACCGAGTTACATCTCTCAGTCTCAGCCGTCCTCTCCTCCTCTCAGTAATAGTAGCTGATAACGTATACCTTATGCCTAAATTATACAAACAAGATAATTAGCCGTAATTACATTTAATGATGATAGGTCGATAGTGGTTATGGGTAATTGTGTCTGAATCGTGATGGGAAAAATAACTCTAACGTTCAGATGACTAGCAGGCCAATTGTGCGATACAACGCTGCTGCAGACTGTTAAAACAACACTTGATTATTAACTGACAAATATTAACTGGCGACAAGCACTGATGAGTTTATTTGAAGCCACTCCCTCCGCTTGTCAATCAAATGAACAATTTGTACTGATTCGGAGCGGTGGTAACCTGGTATCAGAACAGGTAGTACTGTGTAGGGCGACTGATTTTATTCGAAATTATGAGCTTCCGTCACTAGCGTGTAGTAGCGCCGTCAGATAAATGAGTGAAGTCTTCTGTTCACTAAACAGTGTCACTCTCCCTGTTAATATCATTGTTTCTCAATTGACTTTACTCATTGACCTGATGATACTACTCTATCCACTAGTTGCAGCTTGGAGTTATTCCAAGGTAGCAGAAGCTCCTAATTTTGAATAGAATCTTTCGGCTTATAGAGTACTACCGGTACCAGTTTTTACGAATAAAAGTTTTCGATGACTTTTGGAGAAACCTTTTCGTTCGTAAAGAGCGATTGAGGTCATAGCAAGAAAAAACCAGTTCACGGCATCAGAGAATTTGAGAGTCGTTTGATGTAATTCTGTCTAGTGATTTCGCTGCACTGTGTCTCTCATCTTTAGAAAGGTTTCTTTTCTCTGCGATTGGTCGCAGAAATTCCTACCGAGTCCCATACGTTAGAGAGAACGGAAATTAGATTTGTTACTGATTGATGTCTGATTAATTGTAAATAGCTACCTATGAGTGTCAGTGAGTGTCAGTGTGGGGTGTATGTTACACTAGTGACAAATACAAGAGATGTCGTAATTTGGTATGAAATAAACAAATCTAATATTTTAACGATAAGCAAGGTTATAAGATAAAGGAGCACGAAATACTGAATCCTGTATCCCCAGCAGAAACAGGTTATCATATCCTTAGAAGAATTTCGGACGTATCTGATATCTTGGAGTAATCATTTGTCAAATGATTACTTCAAGCTGACATGAAATGTATCTTCCTCTGCACGAACTTCCATTGCAGCCAGCCATGCGTTAGGTTTGGGGTCAGGACGAGCGCCATGGATTCACTGTACTGTCAATTCAGATGAGTTTAGAATGAATTGTTGACTCTGTGAATGATCGTGACATGCTAAATACTGGTATTAGTGAAGTACTCGTAGCTGTTGTTGAGAATCAGGGGAAAGTTGCATGGTCATGGCTTAGATCTAAGACTAGTCTAAGAGAATCTTAGTTCTATAACCAATCTTAACAACTTGAGACTAATCTTAAGATGAAAAATCACTTTTGGTCTTTGGTCAGGACTGTGCAACTGGGATGTGGAGATGAAGAATTTCGTCATTGTTTTGTATTGCCACCTGGTTGATATGAAAAAAATCATGAAATAATCAATGTTAGCATCTTAACCTGGTGTGGGTCGTGATATTTAATCATTGACTCATCCTTGAGTTTCCGCTGAAGTAGAATGGATGATATATATTCGTTGGTCGTGTATTTGTATTCAGTCTTGAGATGAAGAATGAAATAATGCTGATTGGTTTCTGGTAAATATCGTAATTTCGTTGATTGCTCACGGCGGTTTCTGTTTCTATTCTTATACGGAAACCTTTGAACGAGCAGTGACACTAGTGGTGATGTATATATGCGCATGTATGCATAGAATAGTGAGAGACAGAGAGAGAGAAAGAAAGAGAGTATTGGGGGTAGGGCAACTAATGGCAGAGAATGATTAAGAAAAAACAAATGACGACCACACGAGATGGGTGGTGTCATTAATGCATAGTAAAGCTAACCTAGTGGGCATCATTAGACACATATCATTAGTCTGGTTTTGGAGGTTAGACTGATCAAGTGAAACGTAACGCTGAATACAGCAGTAGTCGCATTAGACGACAAAGTTCAGATTCTGATCAGGAATGACGAGCTTCAGTGTACTGCACCAGATATCCTACCAGATACATTGCATCAGGAAATCTCGATCAAAATTTAGTTTATTTTCAATTAAGGCAGGTTTTGATCGGTCTCTACCGATTCTGTTCTACCTATCGAGGAACAGTGTCATCTGATAGAAGCTGCCGGTAGAGAGTTTGCAATCTGGATATGCTATTTCTAAACCAGAATATGATTAATGGAAACCTGCCTGCATGAAAAAAATGACAAACAACTCGAGATTGCTCTTTATGGCTCTCAGATATAGCGCGGTTTATATTCATTCAATTTTATAAAATTATGGATATACACCGTTGCCACCTAGTGGATCATTACTTGCCACGAGTGGAATCCTCGCTTGCCTCACAACAACAGAATCCTCATTAAAAAACATTTCCTAGATTTATTTATCTATTCAACTGATGACGTTTTTGTAGCTTATTGACGATAGTTGACGCATCAAATTTCCCCGATTCAAAATCCACCTCAATTACCAGAAATCCGTGAAATCCTTTCGGAAAACCTCTACGGGACGTGGCCATGGAATTTATGGTTGTCATCGGCGATGAGTTTTGTCTAGCAGACGTGATCTGTCAATCTCTCGCGACGCTTCATCGAAAACTGTCGATCAATTTCAACTCGATGAATTCCATCGGTAGTGTGACCACCAATTATAAATGTTCAAAGAGTCGTTTGAAATTTTCTGAAATGTTTTATTGATTGCGATGATTCGATGAAATGAATTATCTTTTAAAGAGTTCTGTGTAGAAACTGTGAACGTTTTAGATTAATGAATAAATGTGCAAAAAAATCTGGAAAAAATATCAAATGCCATGAGTGAAATTGAATGCGATTTCATGATTCTTATTTGTCAATTTTCATTTGAAGTGATTGATAGAAATATCAGTTACATTTCACTCGCTTTAATTTCACTTCTTCAATTTTCTAAAGTTGGCATACTTTTATCCAGTCACCGAAGTCTAGTTGTTGCTGCGATGCTGGTTTTATTTCATTTATTCAACTAATTAAAGTAGATTTTGTTCTTAATTCTATCAAAAATTTGCAATTCTAATTCGATCATCGCGTTGAATTGAGATGTGTTTGAATATGATATTTGTCGCCTCTCGCAGTAGACGCTGTGTCTTATCTCGAACTGGCACGAGACAAGCCAAGCAAAGAATTCATTTCTGACTTACATGGCATATTAAAAGTGAATTGATGATGCTAGCCATGTTTGCGATCACTTGGGTACAGAAACCTGTAGACCGGTATTATTGCTGTATTCCAATTATACATACTCCGGACTGTGTTCCAATGATTGTATGCGCCAGTGATTGTACAGTCAGTCCGGACTATGAACCAGTGATTGTACAGTCAGTCCAGACTGTGTACGAGTGATTGTACAGTCAGTCCGGACTGTGTACGAGTGATTGTACAGTCAGTCCGGACTATGAACCAGTGATTGTACAGTCAATCCGGACTGTGTACGAGTGATTGTATAGTCAATCCGGACTGTGTACGAGTGATTGTACAGTCAGTCCGGACTATGAACCAGTGATTGTACAGTCAGTCCGGACTGTGTACGAGTGATTGTACAGTCAGTCCGGACTGTGTACGAGTGATTGTACAGTCAGTCCGGACTATGAACCAGTGATTGTACAGTCAGTCCGGACTCCACACATCCAAGCCTTACACAGCTCTGATAAACGCTCTTCGAGAAGAAAATTCTGTAGAAATTCAATTACAGTGTATGCTATACAAAAATCATGGTTGAATAAATCAGTAGGTTTACAATCAGCGCAGGTAGACAGTTGATTGAATTATATGATACTTGTCTGTTGTCACATACACAGGATAAATTGATAGAGATATCTACATTCACAGCGGCTTTGTGTATATTTCACAAACCAGCTACATTAGATTTCGTTGTCACTGATTCGTTTAAGCCCCGGTGACTAATTCTAGAATTTTCGATTGAAGGAAGTCTGAAAACCTCAGGAACGGTAGATCATCAATTGATTCTGTAAGAAAAACAAGGTTGAGTTTAATTCAGAATTCCGCTCGAGGGTTTCATCAACCGACGGCTGTTATCTGAATTGTGGATAAGTTTTTAAACGCGTTATTGTTTTTCGTATCTTCTAATTTTATCCTCTGGTTTATTCAGCAGTTAGGAATGCAGTCAGAAACATTGATTCTTAACTAAACCATCTACAGCTAATCTAACTACTGAACATCTGTCTCATTATTAAGATCGCATCCAGTCCCGGGGTCGAGGCTTAAATTAATGACCATTCTAATACTTTCTACAGCCAGTCTAATAACTTGAGACCAGTTTTATGATTTAAGATAACTTTCAGACTCAAGTCACGACTGCAACAAAGTCTAGGGGCTAGTCTCGATTACTGAACTGGTCCAGGGGCCAGTCTCGATTACTGACCTGGTCCAGGGGCCAGTCTCGATTACTGACCAGGTCCCTGATCTTGTTTATCAATATTCATTCTATAAACATAATGATTGAGTTTAAGGGATGGATATGTTTTCATTCAGATTCTGAGAATATATCTAATATCCGATCTTTTCAATAAGTCTTCGTTGCGACCGATGGTAGAAATATTTGCTTATTTGTCGACTAAGTTATCAGTTTGAATGTAGAGTGAATTGCTGAATTGCGTTGTGTGGTATTTGCTGATGAGATTATTGCGAGGACATCTCAGATTTATACATAATTTAGTAGATATCTCGTGGCTAGAGCCATGAATTTCACTGATACTGCGTAACTCGGATTCCTCAGAGAGTTTCAAACTTGTTTGCTTCGCTATTAAGATCTAGAGAATAATGTCTCTGTCCAGTTACTCAATGATAGATGTCTCCGAGAAGAGAACAACTCTTACTATAAACTCATTTCTACGTCGATGATTTGTTAGTCTCAGAACTACCCCTCACTGTGTTGCGTATACGAGTGAAATAACAATTCACAACTTTCCGGCGAAGATAGAAAAACTTCTCGACAGAACGATACACAGAGGTGTGACAATGAAAAATGGGAAAGATAATCATCATTGGTTCAGTGTCCTGAAATAAGGCAAGGGGCCTGTTGCACAGTCAAGACATGTTTAAAACCAATCTAAGCCAATCTTAGTTCTAAAACCAATCTAATGACTTTAAGTCAGTCTTAGGATTTGAGATCACTTTGTGACCGTGTGACTAGGCACACACCCTGACCCACGACTGGACCCACAACCGGACCCAGTTCTAGTTCTACTCATATTCGACTGTTTAAGGTTAAAAAATTGGAAATGTCAAAGTCTTTGTCATAGTATAAGTCATCGGAATCTCTCTCTCTCCCCTCTTCCATCTCCCCTCTCTCTCTCTACCCTCTCCTCTCTCCCATCTCCCCTCCTCTCTTCTCTCTCCTCTCCTCTCTCCCATCTCCCCTCTCCTCTCCTCTCCTCCCTCTCCTCTCTCCTCTCTCCTCTCTCCTCTCTCCTCTCTCCCCTCTCCCATCTTCTCTCTTCTCTCTTCTCTCTGTAGAGTGAATAATGATAGTGTGATACCTGAATAAACTGTGCTGTTTGTTACTGACAACATGTCACACTCTCTGTGATTATTATCTCATTCTACTTTCATTAATGTCAGAATTTCTTTCATATCGGCGGCAATTATTCAACTGATGCGTCTGCCGGAATTCACAGTGTCGCAGCTCGCTGTCAGTTTATTATCAATTCGAAATTCAAAACTTCAGTTTCATAAATCAGTTTTGAAGGCATACGTCGTTTCTTGCTGTTAAAACTTTTAATTACGCCATAACGATCATAATACTTGAATATGAATTAAACTATCTTCAATTTAAATTTCCTCTAAAAAATGTTCTGTTCATTTTGATCGTAACCAGTAATTTTTTCAATGAAATCTCTCTAGTTATGAAAGCCGGTTATTGGATATATGATTTAGATGAAGCAACCCCTAGAGTGTTTTTCGTGACTTTCTGTCATGATTAGACGAGCTGTAAGTAAAGCAGGTTGCGTAGCTCACGGGCAACTTACAATAATCATATACAATACACAGATACGACTTCACCGAGCGATACGGCGGGAGTCAGGAATCATCAAATAAACCACAAAATTCCAACACAGGAATCAGTTCCATATTCGGGTCTACAGTTGATTAGAAATGAGCGAACTGGTGCAACTGGATCCGTTAAATCAAACCCACACAACTGTGAAACTGGATCCGGAGTCAAATATTAAACCCACACAACTGTGAGTTTACAGTAAAATCAAATTCATGACTAACATTTTAATATTTTATTTTGCCAAATATTACAACTAAGACAATAGGATAAGATAATAAATTTTACATGGTTTTACAAATCTGGGCCCTGCTTTATAGAATGGTCCTGAGGGTTAACGCAATCGGAAATGTATTGAGTTAACATCTGGGTTTAAGTTGAAACCAGTCTATAAAACCAGCCATAGGTGAAGCCTAGACCAGCTACCTAAATGATAATTATCTGAACAGACACTAACAACGCTACAAAATGGTAACTCTTCACCGATAAGTATTGATTTTCAGCTTTATGAAAATACCACTATAATTTCACCAAGTATAAGTAACATGAAACGTTCAGCGACAGGTTTGAGGTAGAATGAGAGATAAAATGCGAATATATATGTTTCATCGATCAGTATCTGATGGTGAAGGAATGACTGATCCGATAGAGAGCGAATTTTTAATAGATGCAAATAAGTGTGGTGTGAATGCTGCGATGTATGCTGATTTGATGATGCCTCCAGTCACTGAGAACAGTTCTAATGAACTCAATGAATTGACTCTCAACTATTTGTCTGTAGCTCTTGGAATATTCATGATATCGAATGTAAGAGACAGTTGACAATCATTCGAATTGATCTATACTCTCACAAGAATATCTTTAGATTCGATCTCAGCCACCGCAGTAAGAGAAACTAATCGTAATTCAACAACCGAACAACACAATACAAACATCGTACAAACAATAATCAACAATCGACTTATTATTTTACTAATTCACATAAAAAGTTTTAACTCGAAAAAGTTTGAATTGTTGTCCTCGTTGCTGACATACAGCGCTTAAACCAAAAATTGGAGTTAAACTTTTTAATGAAATTGGACCCAGTATTAGATAAAGTATGATAGAAGTAGATCCAGCATGGAACTGCATGAGCGCAAAGACTTTAATTGAAATGATGAAGTTCATCTATGATCATACCCGATCGCCCAAACACATCGACAACTTGTATCACATCCAGAATGTTTGCTTGGAATTCCAGTTTGGAAACTCAATACTGGATGCAGCTTGCATCAGTGAACTATCTTCATCTATCTTCTTTTATTCATCGATGAAACTTGTTTCTCGTTAAAACAATTGAATGTGCTGACATTCAGAAACCTGTGTAAATAACAAACCTTACAAGTCTCATCCTGAAACATTCTCTGATTTCATCAGTAGCTGAACACGTTATCAGTCACATCTATATTCACACCCTTTCACACTAAATGCATATATCAATTTTTTTAACATTTTGCTCAAAGGTCACGGGTAAAGTTAATCATTGGATGCCATTATGAAAATGCGTTTTAATTTTCACTATAGTCAGTTAACCATATGGTTACTCTTGAGCAACCGACCCCCGGGCCCAGTTAGATTTTAGACCATTCTAAAACCATCTTTAGTTATCTTTAGTTCTATACCAAATCTAACTACTAAAGAACACAAGTCTCAGATTATCTTGTTTCTATAGCCAAGATCAGTTTCAAGATTTAAGACCACTTTTGGACGTAAGTCATGACGTTGGAACTGACCTGGTTTTCAATGAGTTAAAACAACCTTTTAGTATTTATGGCAGGTTGTTGTGGGTTGTCCGGGTGTTGAGCCCCTCAGGGGGGGTTAGATACTGCACTAGTAGTGACTGACGAGTTCAGAGATACTGAAGGGATTCAATCAGATCCGATGTATGACCGGATGTCTGTTGTAGTTTGGATTAAACATTGACAAGTAAACACGATCAATCACTGAGTTTTTCGTCCTAATGAACACCCATTGGTGTATTTATCTATTTGCATTTCTCCAGATCTCAAACAATAATATCAAAAATATCCATCGTAATAAATGATTGATGGCGACAAAATGAGGTCTCGCTCGTCCCTTCTGACCAAATCCGCTCATACAGAACATTATCAATACAATCAAACGAACATTACAAACGAAAGCTTATCGACTACGACCACCGACTGGGGGAGGGGGGTTGAGAAACACTGCCCGAACTAAACCCTCGATCCTTACTGTTACAAGGTTGCGCGAGCACGCGATACCTTTACTCATGCCGTCTTCATAGTCACTGACATTTCAAGCCGGGCGTAGGGGTCTCTGTTACTGCCAGCAATGATCGCGTATCAAAGACCTGTCAACCTAGGTACGACTTGTGGCGCTATTTTTCAGGGATGATCTCGTTCTAAAGACCCGTTAACTCACGAGCCCTTGCGTCTACCAGCAATACCTCACAACCTTCTTCCCTACATTGCTCTTGTGACTGCCAGACAGCACTATCATTGACAATCGCATCACCGATGACCTACGCACCTATTAACGACCGTTAGTGACTAGTTGTGTGATAAGTTGACCTACGCCTGCATTAACAGTTGAAACAGTCTCACTATGTACACAGTATTAAGGGATTCGTTTGACAGATAATTGCAGTAGATAGATTATAGATATTTAGGTGTGACACGCGGGTAAACTGTGGGTAAACTGCCGTAATGAAGTGAGTCAATTATTTGATTAACTACGATTTATCAACCATTAACGAACAAAAACAATTAGTATCCCGTGCTGATACCGCTGATACCCGTGAACTATCCTGATTGAACATTGTTTGCACTTGTCGACCGTTAAATAATCCGTTAATCAGAGACTATCTCGAACTGCTCTCAACCCTAACCTTATTGTATACCTCGTTTGAAATGAGAAACCTGCAACCAGAACCTCGCGACATCAGCACGCTCTGCTCTCGATGAAAAACATCTTCAATTAGAAACTAGAAATTAACGGATGGATGACGTGTTGTCATTCGGTGCAGATTTAAGGAGATGTATCCGATTACAGCGATGTGAAGGTCGGTCGTGCTAATTCATCGATCTAAACTAAAATAAAGTCTCAAATTCCTGTTTATTTTCGTACGTAGATGAAATATGAATGAGGAGAATAATAATTTTTTTCAATGCCGAATTTTGGCTTCGCGCCAGGTGTTGATTGTCGTTTAACGTTTTGAAGTAAATCATTGACGTGAGCAGTTTCTACTGTATCATAATTTATACTAGAAATAAACTGTTTTAATGATGACATGAAAGCATCTGATCATTGAATATCTCTGAATGAGCTGCGGGGGACAATGTCATACACCGGTCGCGTTTGTTACTATCAGTTTTTTCAGCCGTGTTTGTTGTTTGTTGATAAGTCGAGCAGAAAATTAGATTTTTTTTCGACTGAATTCTTTTCATATCCTTATTAGGAATAAAGGAGATACTACGATTTCTAACGGCATCTAAAACCGCCTCAGATCACCCAGGGAGGTTTGGGAGTATCGTAATGATCACCTGTTTATTGACTGACTAATTAGTATCGTGCTACAGTATCCAAATCTATTGAATCAAGAATCCAGTTCTACAGTTGTTGATCAAGCCTTTGAGCAATCATCTCAACATGATTGCTCGTAGAGATCAAGCTTAACTCTTTATATAGTTGAATGAGTTAATTTCCTATGTTTAAAACTCTAACATCACGGAGAACCCTTACAACGGGATCCTAATTTCAATCTAATCTGGATAAACATAGAATAAATGTATGAAAAATAAGGTTTGATTTCTAATTTGGATGGATTTCATCAGTTCCTGTTTGACACAAACTGTATCTTCAATCTCTTGCACGTATGTGTTGTTTTGGGTTTTCTTGAAATGAGAAATACAAAAGGGTAAGAAACTCCTAAGATCACATGAGAGTCACATTGATGAAGCTACTGATGATGATCTAAATGTCGTAGCTATTCAATTTGAGTAATGATGTGTTTGTTTAGGTAGATCCTGCGGTCATCCACATATCAGCCATATCTACATTTCATTTAATAATGCATAGGTATCAAATACTTAGCTCTGTTTATTACAAAGCTATCAAATCCTGCCCGGTAGATGCTTGAATGTTATATATGAATATAAAGCTTGTTTCTAATCCGGGGGGGAGGGGAGGGACATCGCTGTCTTTGAGCCAGTGGGGAGAAGAGGGCGTATTGAAGCTCTTTATAAACCATGCAATCAGGATCTGGTTTCATTTCTTTTCTATGTGCATCGGTTATTTTTCTATGTAACTTAAGAAGAAAAAAAAGGATTTATCTCTATCTTCAGTATGAAACCAGACCTTATTGAATTCTTAATGGATCCAGGATCCCAGTTGTGAGTTAGAATTAACTCTAGTTTTGAGATTCAAATCATATCTCAGAACAGTGGAACTGGATCCTGTATATGAAAGCTGACCCCATTGATGAATCGTTGAGATATGTTCATTTTATTTTATATGTATATTTTCAGACTGTGATAGGTTAATTCAGAGTACGATAAATGGCCCGAAATCAGGAACATTCGAGTCGCCAGATTGGCCAAAATATCACAATAACATGCATTGTATATATAAATTTGTTGCACTTCCACAAGAACGGGTTCATTTGAGTTTTACTGATTTCCATGTGAAAGGAATTCCTCCGAGGTAAGTTAAATAATCTCTTGCATCTACTACTCAAATACTATAGTTTATCCTTGCCACTATCAGTTTCATATTCACTCATTTGCTATTTTATTGCATCTATTAGAAAACAGAATCCACAGTTCCACAGTTTGACGATACAGTTTATTTTCAAACATCTATTCTATCTTGAAGAGTCAAATTTCAGAAAGCGCTGTGGAACTTTGGGACCAGGTCCTGCCAGCAGAATACATCTATCGCCACAAAACATTAAAAAAAACATTGCTTTTATCTAAATCTTATTCCTGGAATTGGTTACAGAAAGCTTTTCCGAAAACACAAAGTATTGATTTCAAGGGTTTGTCTGGATACAAGCTTAATCCACGTTCATCAAATCTAACCATACCTGTCGATAACACTATTACCGGTTAGATACCAGTTAGATATCTCATCTGATTCGTCGCTTGTAATTGCTAAGCGAGGTTAAACTGTTTGATATTTCTAATAGTTCTGAAATTGTCTATCACGAAACTGCGATGATAATTTTCTCATGTTTCTTTCATTCGCGTCATAAAAATAACGATAAAAATAAAAAGCAAATTCCGGACGAGTAAATAATACATTACATTCACTCTCAGTATTGTATCGCGTTAGTTTTATAATCGTAAAACGTGATTTGTAACGAAATCACTTTAAATCCTCTCATGAAAATATAGGTCGTATTTCATGTTAAATCACCGTAAACGCCTATATAAGTACGAACGCGACTCGTTTTTAAATCGCAATTTAATATCAACTGAATTCATATTTCATGAACATCGCATTAAAATTGTTCAAATATTGTATCATAATTATATTAGAATGCGGTTAGAGAGGTTTCAATGATGGATCTGTATCTGTCAACTGTCAACTGATACAATCTGTTTCAGATCGACTCATCACACACGGAATCTGCCCTCACGTAATTTATTGCGTGTCACTTCTCTTTTCCAATTTTAATCGCAGATATTTATTCAGATATACATACCAGGTTGAAATAAACCATTCGTTACTTATAGTAATAGTGCTGAGATTGATATATCTGCCTCATATATGAAGCATTTAGAACTTAAAAATGAAAATACTCTCCATAAAAATCAAATATAAATGACATTTCGCTGTTTCTGAGCTCGGTTTTCATATGTTTCCAGTTATTCAACTATTGACAAAGAATATTTCCTTGTTCTTACAATTGTACAGAGTTGAGAACATGTAACCCGATTGTTAGTTCGGGGGCAGTCCTCGCTCAACGCATTGCTCGAAACTCTTACAGCCTAAAACACCTCATATATCCATCATATCCTTATCGAGGCTTGCCTCTACGGATGTCCATTTATTTACAAATCAATTGCAAACACGACTAAAACTTGATCAATTCCTTGTTCATTTTCTAGAACAACGTTATTCCATTTACCTTGTGTAAACAGTGGGACCGTGCTGGCTGCGTCACTACTCTTCAAACCCGCAGATATCGCCGTTAATATGATTACATATTCTGACTGTGACATCAATCATTTATTGAGCCCTAGTGTTAGTTTATAAATATGAAAACGTGACGAAACTTTTAAATATGACTGTGCATTTAATGAAAATCTGACTGGCTGAAATTTATCTGTGTGTCTCAGGGGATGAGGTAGATCACATCTCTTTAATCCCACCGGAACATAGGCCTGTATCTTTAGAAAGTGAGGTCTAAGCCGTGATCACATCACTATTTTTGACCTACGCGGAGGACTAATCATTCTCACTGCTGCCCGATGAGTCGGTGCCTAATAAGTCTAGAAGAAATACAATATCTGCGTAAGATGAATATATGAGAGTAATCCATTAATGATTCTATCGAAGATGAAAAGTTCTTGAATAGAAATGTAAATATACATATTTGAGCAATGTTTCAGCTGAATGTTTGAAAACCCGGATCAAAATATTGTGTAAGAAATGCTGATTCTGATGAAAATGATTCACCTCACTTGCCACAGCATCATTTTTAAGGCAGTTTACTAATCAGTGAGTGAATGCATTCGTTTATCGAGTTTGGGCTAAATGTTGGCCGGGCCAGTTTGACCTGGGCTAAATCATTTCTGTTTGATCACGGCTTTCATTGCTGTAGTTTTTAACGAGATGAACGTGGTTCCGCGTGATAAACCCTGATATGACCGGAGATGAATCTGATCATTCTGTGAGGTCTAATTAACTAATATAGTACTGAATCAAACATCAAACATCAATGACACGTATTCTGTTAATGAATTTGATATTCCGTCAGTTTGGGATTAATCACGTAAATTTTCATGATAAAATGACCAGTGAATGACCCTCTTCATTCTTTGTATCTCGCTTTGTCGCGATATTTTACCTTTACAGATTCTTGCAAGATACAATTTCAAGGTGGGTGTGTCTAAACACGAGTTACATTAGATTGTGCACTTATCCTACACAGAACATACACCACACAACAATAGAACTGTCTTTTTTACTGAAGTGTTATCACAGAGTGTTTGATATTTAGTTTTAGATGTGGTAGGTGTCTATAGAATGAGCCGGTCACGCAGTACACCGTGTCAGTACACTCATTAAAATCCTCCTGAAACTGTTTGATGTTTGCGTTGAAAGCGGTTCAAGAGATTCGTTTGAAAATCTGTTGTCTTTTTTTCTCGACGATTCATGACAACTCGTCGTTGCACGCTTTATATCTATAGCGAAGCTTTGGGAATTGATAGAAATATGAAGTATATAGATTTACGACAAAAAACAGCTAAAGTTACCTGAGTTGTAGGTGAAAGTTTGCTGCATTCTGCGGTATGTTTTTTTTTTTTTCGAAAGAGATGGAGAGAGAGGAAGGTAATTCTATATGGGATATATCGAGTTTCTAGTCAATGTAATCAAGGAGGTAGAAAGACATTCTTTCTTATTCTGCCAGTAGATGGTTTGATATTGCACTTGAGAATGAGTGAGAGAGAAGCACTGCAGCTTAGTCGGTTTATGTTTATTTTATGATAAGATGTTGTTGGATTTTGTCACGTTGGTTTGTATGTTAAAGGGTTTCAGATTTATCTTCGTGCGTGAGTTAGTTCACTCCATCCAAACAGTTGACTGATATTGTGTACATATTTGTTAAAACTGATTGAATTAGTTGGGTGAATATGAAGGGTGTTACTGAGGGTCTTACCTCCCTTGATTATCTTGCATATTTTGATATGTTCTTGAAAACAATTTCTACATGTTATAGTTTGTTTGTTAAAACGTTTTGTGTGAATTGAGTAAATTTGTGAAGCTGATGTTTAGTGTATTTGTTACAAACCTACCAGGCAGGAGCGCACCAAGGGATTTGATTTTTGAAAACGGAAATCAAAATACAGATATAGCTGGACGTTCAATCCATACAGAATTTTATATAAATATTCAGAACTTTTGGTTTAAGTTTATACAAACATCTGAGCCTGAACTTACAAGTGACTGATTTGGGTTTGTTTTTAAATGTACTGACTTGACCTATCCTAGCTCGTCTCTCGGTGTTTGACAAAAAATGATGATTAATGAATAATTTGCCCTCCGATCCATTACCTTCATCTGTACCTGTTTTTATGAAGTTGTTTCGAATCATCATCGGGAGAACTTTGTAAAAAACTAACATTAGATGTCATCATCATCGTCGTCGTGGTCGGTATTATTACTGTCGATGTATTATCAGCGACGATTCTGAGATATAACTCGCTTAAAACATGACGGTTACAACAACGAACTACTGGTAAATTGTCACAAATTGATGTTTTACGATTAAATAACGACACATGAACTGATTGCATCTACGTCGTTCACAACAGTTCACTGGAAGAAACCGAGACGAGACGAGGACGACGCGCGACGAAGATAATACCGTTTTAGCTTGTATTAAGTAAACGCTGATTTTTAGCATGCGGTTAATGTTGGTAAAGCTACGATCTGAGAAAGTAAAAAGCTTTATTGATTCTGTGATGTTAGTGTCAATTGTAAGGGATGAACGAGTAGGACTCAAAATTGCTGTTTCGGATGAAATTCATCAATTTACCCCATTGGCATTCAGTTGATGGCCGTGGCATAGCAACAAAAACTCTTTAAGTTGACACAATCTCCATATATCCATTTACGGATATATAAAGTCAAACATTGCTGTACAGTTATAGAGGATAGAGACGCGAGATTGTGAGTCACAGGAGATTTTTAAAACATTGTAAACTGTTCACACACGACCAAACAGGAAAATATATGAATATTGATTCTATGGGTAAAAAACGCTCGGAGCTCGATTTTAGAGTTCCACAGTTTACCTCAGAGAACCACTTTAGAACCCAGTTCCACAGAGAACCACTTTAGGACCCAGTTCCACAGTTTACCTCACAATTCCACAGTTCATAGAGAACTATGGAACTGGGTCCTGGACGTTGCTATAACAGGTTCATGGTTTCCCGATGTTTTGTACGAGTTGAACCCTCGTTTTACACCTCATATATCTGGAATTTTAATTAGATTGCCCTTTTTTCTGCCCTCCCCCTTGGCGGATGCTTTTAAGCGGATAATTGAGTATTATCGCATTAGTTTTGTGGATTTGTGAAGATGTTTTTCTAGTATTTTGTCCTCAGCTGTATTCTGCGTATGGTCTGTATATCTATCTATTAGTTACTCGTAGGGGAATCATTACTGTTTTAACTAGCAACTCTCTTCTCTCTCAGCTATTTCTGCTGCTTGTTAGTAATTAGCCAATTGGCTTTTACCTGATAAATTCCCCATCTGTACTTGTATAATGATCATATACAACACTAATAACACGCTATAATTCACCAGATGACTCAACTTTTCATACTGTGTCTATTTGTTTCATTCGGATTCATCATCACGAACAATGAGATTATACTTGTAAAACAATTGAAAATGAACTGTAGTTTTTACTCCAAAAACTTTGGAACTGACTCCGAGAAAGAAACATTTGAGTCTGTGTTTATAGACCGGGCATCACTTCACATATACGTCTATATATTATACTGAACTCGGTCCTTATAATTAGCGCTTCTAACCTTCATTCGACCTTTTATTTCATCTTAGTCGCTTTTAATGATTTATCATTTGAATTTCGACGTTAAAAAGTTGTTAAAATAATCGTAGGTCACAATGAAATGAACACGATCTTATGTTCTATGTACATAAACGAAATCTTTGAAATCAAATCATCTTTATTGATCTACAATATGTTAGAATTATATATGTGTCTTGCACATACAAACAATAATTTACTAAAAACTGTGAGAATGAATCACAAACTTAAAGATACAAGATTCATATCTATAGTTAGGACCTAAAGTGATAAGAAAATGTTCCATTAAATCATAAACTTCATCATCAAAACTCATTTTATTCTTCATTTATAGCATTTGCAACTTTTTACACGTGATCTTTAAAGTTTTATTCCGATATCTACGATAAAATAATGTTATGTTTCAATAAAGACATAAAATAGTAAAATATATAATTGATATGAATTATTTTATTTGCAGACTAGCATCCTTCGCACGTCCTCACAGCCCAGTCAGGTTTGCTCTCTTCTATCTATGCATAGATCTGTCTGCACAGCATGTTCGCTATTTATGATACGTAACTTATTTTCAGCGAGTATACATCGAAAACATTCACCAAAAAGCTTTAAAAAACAAACCTGCTCTGATTTACAGTTTAATGAAATTCACTAATTGTTTTTGAGATAATGAAGTTAATATCTCGGACTAAAAAGATATTTTGTTTGAATTTAATTGAAAAGTTGATATTGAATGATAATAATGAAATGCATGATTTTGATGAAATTTATAATTGAATCAGGCTGATTTTGCTCTCCTAAAATGAATGTAATAAGTGTTTGATGCTTTCTATATTTTTTCCACAATGTGGGCAATAACTGTGCATTATTTATGTATGAAAATGCGACTGTTTTTGTTGTGTTGTCATTCATGATTTAATAGATTATCCATCCATTTATTCTCTTACAGTTCAATCGATATCATTTTCCTCAATTTTATTTCATCCGATGTTTCTGTTCAGATGTTTCATCATCAATGTTTCTTGATTTCAGAATATACGCTTATATTTCATATAGCACATATATTTTCTGCATGGTAATTTTCCAGTCAAACTTGCTTAGGTCATCATCAGATAAGTCATTACTTGTCCCAATTTGTATTGCCAATTCCATTTACTACGTGTAAGTCGTCATTGAGATAAGTCTTCAACGTAATGATTGTCACAACTACCTCAACTAGAGCGAGTTTGACTACTTGTTAATACCAAACTCTGATATAATAATGTATCAGATAATGCAAACCTCGAATTTGGTCAGAAATACGTAAATTCTCATCAATTTCATAATAACAAACTCTCAGTTATAAGGTACAGATTTTTAGTAGCCCTAAAATTTGTTACAACAAGGTTCCACGGTTTATGGAACTATCGGTTATAACAGGGAGGTGGTTATAAGAACAGATTTTAAGGTGCCCTGAAGTTCGTTATAACAAGGTTCCACTGTATATGGAACTAATGGTTATAACAGGGAAGTGGTTATAACGAACAGATTTTCAGGTGCCCTGAAGTTCGTTGTAACATGGTTTCACTGTATATAAAACTATCGGTTATAAGTACAGATTTTCTGTTGCTCTGAAGTTCGTCTGTTCACTGTTTATTCTTGTTTTCGCTGATTTTCGTCGGTTGTTTCAGGTGTGAAGATGATTATATAGATGTATATACTCAGGCTAGCCGTCCTGATCAGAACATTCTCGACATGCCACTACAAGGACGATACTGCGGAGACGATCTGGAGAATTTACCGAGCTTGTTCGTATCGGAGAAACAGACTCTACTCATCGGTTTCTATACCGACAAAGAAGATACGGATAAAGGCTTCAGAGGAAATTATGCCTTTGAACCGAATGGTGAGTCTGTAAGTCGAGAGTCTGATGCTACAGTAGATGATGAGGCAATCACCGGGGTTCAGTATTGTGTTTGATCCGTCATCTATCGAGTAGTACTTGTGACAAATTCAATATCATTATTTTTGATGGACAACAATTTTTATGTTCTTTGATTTGTAACGCAAACACATGAAAGAGTGAAAAAAGCCATCACGAAGTTATCAAACTAACAGTGCCCGATGAAACCACTCCTTGTGACATCGGTAAACTTTTCCAATCGCAGAATTCTGTTGTTTTTGTCGCCTTTCCAACTAAATCCCGAGCAAAACGTTTTCCCAGATGAAACCATTCATTCAGGCTCCAGTTTTAGAACGGCATCCGTTATATCGATGCCAAAATTCTATCAACGCGAGGCAAAAATCTAGATCAAAAATCTCGATTGCGGTATTCTAGTATTCTGCCCACTCCCTCCATGAAAGGTTAAGGGAAATCAAAGCTGACAAACTTGCGTGTCATATTTTTTATGGCTCCACACGTTGGGCGACGCTGATAGCTTTTAATCATTTGTTTCCTGGTTTCAGTTTTACGGGCGATTGCATAATTATCCATGACATGAAGCAATTAGTTCGTGTAATTCCAATTTTATGCTCCCGGCAAAATGTGTTCTACAAGCCAAATGTTCCACTTTACCTCGTCTCTCGGTCGGTTATTGCTACCAGAGCTGCGCGTAATATAACGGTTAAACTGTAGTTGGACCGACTGGCAATGAATGATATTTCCGTCGGCGAATTTTCTCACAATTTCCCACTTGTCGTATCATATTCATGCTGCACTTGGTAAAATATACATTCCTTTAGCCGCGACTACGGCGCGATATGTCATAATATATCATCATATATCATAATGTAGAACGTGGTTGCAAGAATTTTATTAACTTGTTTTTACTTGTCTGATATTTTATAGATTTGTTTGATATGGGTACGGTAGCACCTGATGAGAAATGCGGTTTTACTGTATATAGCAGTAATAGGCCTCAAGGTTTTATAATGTCTCCGACGTTTCCCGGAATCTATCCCGATAATACGTTCTGTTATTATAAATTGCTCGGAGAACCTGGCCAGCGTATCAAATTAGAATTCAAAGCATTTGATCTCTTCAGCGGCGGAGAACAGTAAGTTTATATATATATCACAATCCCGTCCCACAGATTAACACTTTAGAATTGATAATGAATGGAGTCAAACTGTAACAATCCGGGATCTTGAGTCCAGTGTTTAAATTCAAAGCTGCAGTCACGCACTCGCAGATGTTTGGCCCCAAGTCTTGACCAGATCTGAGTCAAATTTGGCCCGTGCTTTATTAGAGAGCACATTTAGAAGTAAATCATTCATTCTTTACTAAATAGTGGCAAGCAAGTTGAGCCACATTTAGCCCATGTCAAACTGGTACGGACCTATTGGGCACCAATGTGAGTGGTTGGCATTGGCTTCATCTACCAAATTTTGCGTGGGTCTAAAACACTTGCGTGATCGCGACTTAAACTGACATCTGTGGATCCTAGAATCAATGTAACGATTCCATGGAATCGACTCTGTGAATTCTGGTCCAGTAAAGACAGATATTCAATATTTCAATTATTGTTCTATATTTCAGTTGTCCATTTGATTACGTGAAGGTTTACGACGGTTATACACGTGAGGCTGAACCGATCGGAACTTACTGCGGCAAGCATGAAATGTTGACGTTATATTCAACAAACGAAGCGTTACGTATTGAATTTGTTACGAAAAGCGGTCGAGTGAAACCGACTAAAAAACCGTATAAAACGTACTGGGAATTACACCCGGATTACGAGATAGAACGAAGAGGTTTTAAAGCCAAATATACATTTAGTGATAAATATGTTAAATTAGGTGAGTTATTAGTCGTATAGAACCCAGGGCCCAGTTCTACAGTTGTGAGTTTAGATTTCACTCTTCAGTTCAATCTCATTGAAAATGAACTAATTTCAACTCAAGGAGTGAACTCCTACTCACAACGGTGGAACTGGTTCATGAACTGTGGAACTGGATCCTGAGTTCAGAGTTAACTCTAAACTTACAACTGGGGAACTGGATCAAAAGTTCAGAGTTAACTCAATCTTACAACAGTGGAACTGGCTCATGAACTGTGAAACTGGATCAAAGGGAAACCACAAATAGGTTCAATGATGCAGGTCTGTTTTACGATAGAGAACAGACTTCGCTACTTCGAACACTTGGTCCGTTTTAAATTGAAACAGGACTAGATTTAGAGTGTTCTAAATAACGTAGTATGAACGCGACTTATAGTTATCAGTAAAGATGGAAGGAAGTTGGTAGTTAGTTAATCGTTTCAACATTTCTGCTGATTGCATGCGTTTCATGACACAATTTAATTCACCGAGTGGAATTTGAATTCCCTCTTGCCATCATTTTGTCGCGTTTAACTCGTGACAATCAGTCAGTGAAATTGCTCTTCAGAGAGAGTTGCATTTTAAGGCACGCAGCAGCAGCATCAGTTGAAATGAGAAATTTTCAATCTACCTCTCATCGCCGGTCGGCGGCCGCCAAGGCAGACGTCAGGCGTAAGTGTTTTGTAAACGTAACCGCATTTAAAGTGATTGGCGTCGTCAATGAATTTAAATTTGACACGTCGCTTTATGAGAAAAATGTTCGTAATTAATTCTATTATTGTGAAACTTCCCACAATTTGTCGATTAGTCCAGACTGACAACCGCAGCAATAACATCAATGTCGTGAGCCGCGTTCACTTTCGCCAGTTGGTCCATTCTAATTTGACCTAAACCTGGAACTGACCAAATTAGAATGGTCCGAATAAATGCTGTGCGTTCATGCAATTTAAATCAAATGCTATCAGTGGTCCAGCAAGACACAACGCTGTGAGTGACAGACAAGTTACTATTCACTCCAGTGGTCCATTCTAAAATTTAGAATCGCTCTTTTTGGTTTGTCTAAATTGGTATCTTCTAAAATAGAATGAATTTTTCACTAGTTTGAATGCTTAGTCAGTTCTGGATTTGAACGGATTAAATTCAGAACACTCTAAACGACGTATGAAATCTCTGTTTAACTTGTTATGATTTGATGTGAAATATTACAATCCTCTACACGAGCGATACACGCAGTGGTTACATTGATAAAATCATGAAGCCAATTCTAATCAATGTCTATCAATGTGCGCTGGTAAACACCGTCGTGTCACCGGAATTCTTACGACAAAATTAAATTCTTCGATTTCAGATTACATCAAAAGACGAGGTACCCACATTCGCGGAACAGGTAATACGCAATTCTTTATATTCGATACTTGGATTTTTAATTAATCATTTCGTAGACAATGTTCGCAGAATGACCAGGAAATCCTTTATAATCCATCGGATTAAAGTCTTCACGGGTTTTTTACATATTCCGCGTCGTCGATAATTTCTTATCAAAATTGATTTATCTACATTAATGTTACAGAGTAAAGGCAAAGATGATATCAATATATATAAAGATATATATAATATATAATATAAAATAATATAATATGAAATATATTATTTTGAAATATATTATATAATTATTTATATATAATATAAATATAATTATTATTTTATATATTATATATAATATATAAAATATATATTATATATATTATATGTATTATATATATAATATAATAATGTAAAAATATATAATAAAGTCAAAATATATTTATAGACAGAAAGTAACAACATGATTAAGACTCTGCTTCGAGATGAAAAATTTGTTTCATCACATATTGGAAACTGATATTCATCATTTCGTGGCTCGGTATCAACAGAGATTTTAGTCGACTATCAATATTTGATGTAACCGTTAATCTCATAGGTTTAAACATCTGAGCTGATTCGTAATTAATGTCGAGCCGTTTGAAGTGGTTTACTGATGTGAATATTGTCGCTGATCACAAGCAGGATATTACACCTTACACACCATCACTCCTCAATACACCAGTCAGTTTGATACTGCTCGTTCGTTCGTAGAAATACTCTTTTTGGCTGATCTTATTTTGACGATATCAAAGCTAGTTGTTCTTTTAGACGGCAGATGTGACTACGACTATTTTGAGAGTAGTTTCTACCCTTTAAGAACTTGACTACAAAAAAAATATCAAAATGCTCTCGAGACTAGTTCACTTTTATTTGATGATTATTTTTCATATCAAATTACTCTCAATTTTGGTGAAAACTACTACAATTAGAGATATCAGGTTGTCTGGTTTGCGAACAGATAAATACTATGATTAGAATTAATTTTAGTTTTAGCTGTCACTATGTCAGCAATCTACTGGTTCAAGTTCAAATAACTATTGAGTAACACTGATCCCTTAGCTTTTTATAGTAAGAGACATCTACAACGACTTGATGATATGAAATTTCACTACAATGTCAAAAATCTTAACTGCACTATTTCACTTTTTGAATAGTTGTTGGTAGGTGGGAGCGTTGGTTGAATACCAGTATCAGATTATGTGGTAGTGATATTTCATATGACTACATACAAACAATGAGTAAAACAGTCAAAAAATTCTACCAGTGTTTGGTTTAAAAGTTTTAGTTTCTTTCCAAAGTCTTACTCATAAATTCAACATTGAAACGGTAGATAGAGTTACGTTATGGATCAGTTTTCAGCGTTGCACGTGGAGTGGGGATTTGTTTGAACAATCATACACCTCCGTATTCGTAATCCTCGCCTAATAATTCAGTTATATGCACACGATGTAGTAAACGCAAATCACTCTCAGCTCGTAAAGCCTCCTCCTTACAACTTGATGTAGTTTTATATCGAGTTAGAAACCATTTGAGTCGCGAACGTAATAATGAAATTTGAGAACGTTTCATTTAAAAGACGGAAATTAAGTTGTGACAGGCACTTATGGAAATGCGCACATGCATTTTCTTGCCGATAACCTCTTTTAGCGATGTGGAGAATTGTGTGAATGATTTTGGCTGGTAATTGAGTCCAATGATTCTCAGTTATTGAAAAACACTTTACTCTATATGATATGTACCATACATGTATACATAAGAAATGATCATTTTTATGGAAAAACTCAATAATGACGAATGTATGCAATTTAGACGATAGTCTCGTAAAAATCTCCTAGAATGTATCTGGCATGTAGTAATTGATCCATAAAGTGGCATTTTCAATTTCTGCTTGAATCCTTACATAGCTAGTTCTGCGTTATACAGCAGTCTCTACGTTGAGTTTTTCTCAAGAGATTTTCTATTTTTCAATTGTCAGTGACACTGCTGTAAACGCTTCACTATTTTAATTGATACAAATACATTACTTTAGAAAAAAACTGTTACGAAACTGTTTTACACATTTCTAGCTGTCTGGTACTATGTATTATTTAAGGGGTGCTATGCGAGTCAATGTGCTATGTCATCAATATTGGCATTTCAAAATAACAACTACAATCATGAATATTAGCGTCCATGTTGTTTTTAAAGGGATCAATAAACTTTAAAGTTAGTTTTCTTGTTTATTTGATAGAATGTGACATGAGAGTATTGAGCACAGGAGAATCAAACGGTACTATTGTTAGTCCAAACTATCCAGCGCACTATCCACCTAACGTTACCTGTCATTATTTCATCGATGGTCGCTACGATAAAGAAAACCTAGAGAAAGTTTCGCTATCGTTCAAAACATTTCATATTCCACCGTATAGTAATAGCAAGTAAGTACCGTGAATCTAGTGTGTACGCTGATAGTAAGGAGGAATCTGAATCTATATAGAGAATCTCAAACTAATATAATGAGAAAGATTAAGTATGAAAAGTTTCTTGAAGTTGATAATTTGTTATGTCTTCATTATATCAGTTTGGAGTGCTCTTTATGTCATCACAATTGTTATCTTCATTGATGACATAAGGCAATCAACAGCAGTTGTAATTCAACTAACTTAATTCAACTTTGAAACATGAAAGCCCACCCAGGAACCAAATCTACTATTCTCGTTAGAATTTGACTCTATCGAAATGTGAATCTATGGTAAAACTGTTGTGAAACTGTCTTATTGAAAATATAAAACGACAAATGGCAGCTTTAATTCAACACCCAGAACCGGAGCGACAGTTTTGATTTCAGTTTGTCTCTCAGAGTACTATGCAACTGGACCCTGAAGCCTCTTCTATAAATATGATTCTCTACGTAGTACTTTGTAATTTATATCGTCAAAGATACCGAGTTTTCAACGGAATTATATAAAAATGTCGTCCTATGTTCCATCATTCCCGTTCTTTTCATCGACCGAGATAATGAATCTTGTTGCTAAGGAAACTTATCTCTTCTTGCGTCAGTTTCATGTTACTAATTGACGGATTTAACCGAATCATTGTTGTTGTTTTTTTGCTGTGAGTTTTAATTTTGCCGTTATCCTTTACTTCAGACCGTGCGATGGTGGGGCGAAGCTTTTAGCTTTTACAAAAGGCCAAATGGAAACGGATCCTAGCGACCTCCCTCCGCTGTGCGGTAATAGTCCACCTAAAAATATCACCACATCGAAACCACGGTTACTACTAGTTCTTGATACTCACAGTAACACTCCTACTGGAAAAGGCTTCGAAGCATTTTATGAATTCAAAATAGGTAAGAGATGGCATTCATTTTCAACTAACCGCCTCCTCCCTTAATGTATGGAATGTTCACAGGGAAAGTTGGACAAGTTTCGTCCCCGCTTGTCACTATGCAGGGGATGACCTCTCTGGTCACTTTGTAGGGGGGACCTCACCTGTCACTTTATAGGGGATGACCTCACTTGTCACTAGGCAGAGGTGACCTCATCACTAATTTTCATTGATTGCCCAATCAGTATGCTATATATAAACGCAAAATAACTTTGTTGACTCTTCTTCTATTTTTAGATTTTGATATTCCCGGTACTATGGTAACGCCGAGGGAATGTCATTTCTTGTATAAATCGAGTATATCGAAACGAGGCTCGTTCAATTCACCGCGGCAACCGTCGAGTTACCCGCCTGGTGTTAATTGTTTCTATGAGTTTATCGGTTTACCTGACGAACAAGTTCGCATCACATTCGACACGTTTAAACTTGCAGCGTAAGATAATATTCCATTCTATAAACAATAAGTTATCAGATATTCAGAGGGCCCGTCTTTATGGATGAAGGGTCAGTTACTCAAAAGTTGTTTAGAGTTAACTAGCGGACTTACACAATCCAGTTTCAAATGAAATGAATAATAATCCAGTTTCAATTGTCACTATGATATATATTCACCAGTTAACTCTAACTTTTTAGCAACTGGCTCCGGGTTCCACAGTTGTAGGTTAAGTTCTACAGTTCTTTGTTTGTATTTGACTCTCGACTTAAAACATGGGAACTTATCAGAGCTCAGAGTCGCTCAAATATTGGTAAAAGTTAACCAGTGGATAGTTCACATAGCGACATTTAAAACTCCTTGGTATTATTAATCTGACTTTTAAACAAAAGTTGAGAGCTACTGTTGTGCAACTGGCCTCTGGGTTAAGATTTCATGCAATTAAAAGTGAATAAAACTAACTCTTTAAGAGCTGAGGAACTGGGCTCGGAGGTTTAGGTTATTCTTTAGAATAGGCCTTACGCAAATACATAATCAATAATCAATCTATAATATTTTCTATTGAATAGAGGTGACTATGTGGAGGTGTACAATGTATTTGATTATAAAGTGAATGGTTCGAACTCGCAGATGATTCGACATTCGACCGGAACTCACGCACCGGGACCGATTCTATCCGAATATAACGTCAATCGTATGAAAGTTATATTCAAATCTGATCCAACTGCGGTAAACATGGGATTTTTAGCTCATTACGACTTTGTTCCAAAAGTCGTCCCATTTGCAGGTAAGACTTTCCTAAACTTAGACAAGTTGACTGAAAGCACTGGGCCCGGTTTCATAGACTGAGTATTAAAGTTATTCCTAGGGGTAAATCCTCAATCTGGGTAACAACCACCATAGTAACAATGAGAAACCATGGTTATAACAGACAAATTTCAAAATGTTCCCAGGGACTATTTTTCTTCCACATCTATGAAACCCAGCCCATGATTATAACTGACGAATTTCAGAATGTTCCCAGGGACTATTTTTCTTACACATCTATGAAACCCAGCCCTGGTGAACTCAATTTACTTTAAACACTGTTAATTGTCCTCCGTGCAATGGTGCTTCTACAGGTGAGATATGAGGTCTTACCCAATGTCCTAGAGCGAAAATGACTAGAATAGGGCATTCTGGCTGCAATTCTCTTCAGAGTATTCATCTGAATGTTATTATGAATTTTATATGAGAGTTGATATCTATATTTTCCTAACAACTGTACGTTTTCAGATTGTGGTAAGAATATTTCGAGCGGGTACGGAGGAGTTATTTATAGTCCCGGGTTTCCAAAGAAATATAACCTGACAGTCAGCTGTGATTGGTACATTTACCCAACAGCTCCTCAAAATGAAATACTTATTCAATATGTTGATTTCGACCTAGAGGGAGCTGGTAATGGTAAGATCGTTATTCTAAATCTCATTGATTGTGATTATCTGAAATGAAGTCATCAATTGACTCAATCAACTGAATCCAGAAACCTATTTTTCATGGTTAAATAAGAAATTCAATAGTTACAGATATATTATATATTTACCAAGTCCGACTTAGTGCGGGGCTGTTCAACTACACATATTGGGTTTTGATATTTACAGACTGCCAAAACGCTATTTTACAAATATATACGGGTGGCCCGCGTCCAACCAGTGAAATTTGTGGACAAGCAACCAACAAGATGGTAATATTGGCAAATTTCATAAGAATTAGGTAAGTATTGCTGAGTAATTGAATTAGGTTCTCAATTTGGTAGTGTTATTTCTATTTAATTTTTAAGTACCCATATGCGTTTGTTTTACAGATTTATAGTTGGTCCCAACTCAGTCGGAGATAAAGGTTTCAAAATAACATGGACTGAAATTATGAAAAATAAATGTAAGTTACTGAAAACTTGGATCCAGTTATCTATTATATAGTTCAACTAAAGTTTTGGGTAATGCTATACTCTGCCCACCACTGTACTGTTGTCTTCTTATTACGATTCAATTTTGATAGTGGGTATCCTTGCTATAAATCTATTTTGACTACAATCTTGGTTAGTATTCATCTGATATGTATATATATATATATTTGGTGTTGTTGTTTTTGTTTTCCAGTACCCTGTGATGGTTTCCAATGTTTGATATCTAAATATTGCATTGCCAAACATTTAGAATGTAACGACTACCCGAACTGCGGTGGATCTGATGACTCGGATGAAACTGTTTCTTGTAAGTATTCGCTCACAAATGCGCGTTTAATATTTCAACACTTATTAAACTATTATTCTACATTCATTTAATGTTTTATCACTATTTAAATGTATAAAATTATCTTCTCTTTCGATATATTTAGCACTGCTCTCTCTATCTATCTCTATCTCTGTATGATCATATACAATTGTATATTTCACAGTGTCGTTTGTCACTGGTTTTCAAGAGAACTCTTTAACTTCATATGAAATTTAAACAATTTTTCATCCTACCTTTGATAGAGCCGAGAACCTAATTTCATTCTCTTGTAAAGATATAAAATCATTTATACACCATTTACTACTTCACGGCTGTAGGCTTTAAATAGTCACCGATGTGCTGAACCCAAAAACGCTTCTTTTCGTTCTTTTGTATTTTCTACTTTATCTCTCATATTTTCTTTTATTTGTTGTCTGATATACAGGTGGTGAGTAATACATACTAGGAGGTAACCGTTGTGCTACCATCTAACCCTTAACCCTAACTGTGCTGACATTATTACATTTGCCTCCTACACCGAATGATATGATCTGACTATTGCTAACTTATCAACCATATACCGGTACCGTATATATATATTTTTTGAAGGCGTTCGATGATGTATTAGCTGCATTCGCGCTACATCATCATTCTACATATGAACGGACCAAGTTTAGAATTCACTACGAAAAGTCTGTTCTAAATTGGTCAAGGTCCATTCTATCTCGGACCAGACTAAAGCTTTGTGTGCGAACAGAAACTTTGCTTTAATTTCGTATCAATCACGAAGTTGCGTCTAAGCTGGACCAGTGATAACAGTTGATTTAATGAGCAGAATTGATTTGGTCTGTTCTAAATTGGTCCGTTCCAGGTACAAGCAAAATTAGAATGGTCTAAGTAATGAAAGTGTGAACTCATTAAGTGCTGTTTTGACCGGAAAGCAATATCGAAAGGCACTGGCGAAGGTTTTATCATCGGGTCAATCTGATAGATAATCTGATCGTTCAGATACTGTAGTTGTATCAATCATGCGATCGATCGATCGAAGTGAACATATGTGTATGCCGCGTTTATCAGATCAATTCTGTTGAATGTTTGAACTATTTGAAACTGCTTTGAAATGAGATCGTATAAACCACTGATATTCTATTAATATTAATATTAGTGCCAGTCTCCACGTTGTTGTTGGATTAGGAGTGTTTTATTTCAAATGGGTGCTGGAAGCAAATGTCGTTGTGTCTTGTTGTGTTTTGTTGGCTGCAGCAAGCCGCTATATTTTGTTAGATCCTATCCGTGTAGAATTTAGCACTTGAGAGAAATATCATGAAGCCTGCGATTTCATAGACACGGGTGAAGACTTCACCCGTGACGAAATTACTATGATATTTATTGCCTGAATAATGAGTTGTCTCTAAGGATCCCTCTGTCTATGAAACCAGCGCCTGGTTTCACCACAGTAAAAAAGTTTACCTGCAACTCTTAAATTAGATTGATAAATCAATTTAATAGTTAGACTGTTGTGTGAAACTGGTCCTGGGAATGCAGGAAATCATATATATATACATATATAGCATGAGGTCTAGGCCTACTCTGACTGCTACACTGCAAATGGGAATTATATATCCTAAGCAATTGTTGAAGTTAGTTTCCAATTGAAAAAAGATGTTTCGTAATGGCTCGTAGCATAAAAATCCTATATTAGTTTTACTTTCGGAACTTCAACTGTTCCTTTACTGTTTTGGAGCAGTCATATTCATATGACAATAACAGACAGAGTCGTGTCGATGGTCAAACGCAATAACCTCTCCAGCACTAACAATGACGTCACATGGCTTCATTCAAAAACTGCATGCTAAGTAAGAGCACTATGAATTGCATGATTAATCTATATATCTATAAAGAGTTTATTACTGCTGAAATTTGTGAAGTGAATAAAGACAGTAGCATGTAAAACGTATGAGGGTGTAATATAGTTCTCACATAGTTCACGTAAAGTTGATCACTGATTAGTTCATGTTAATCACTACACATGTCATTACATCATCAATCTCTCTCTTCTCCTTGTTTATTGTTGTTTACAGTAATCATGGATATCATATATAGCACCATAGCATGATAGAACAATCATTTTGAGATAAACTGAGCATGCTACTTTACAGGCCTCCATCGAGACCATAAGACGAATCTTGGGTTTTTTAATAGATTTTGTCGTGTAGATGAAGGCTGATGATTGTTAGTTGAATTATATGCATGTTAGATAATGATTAAAGTGATATATGATCCATTGTTTTTGGTGTCACACAAAGTCTTTTAAGAACCAGTATTCATTAACTAAGAGGTGAACTTCGGTTGACTTATCAATCAATGGATTTAGTGAAACCGAATGACAATGCGTCCAAAAAAATACTGAACTGCGCCATTGAGCATGGTCCCTGTAGTTCAGACCTAGTTCCAAGATGGGCGCCATATTGCTGACCACTACAGTCAAAAGTATGAAAACAGAAGTTCACCCTGAATCCAGGTGTAAAGTTGTCAGGCGCGGATCCAGGGGTGTGAGTGGTACGTGACCTGACAAACCATTTCTGTGAAATATTGTATCTGAGATATATAGGAGTAAATTCAAAAGAATACACTCATATTTTCTATATCTCCTGTTGTAAACAACTCCTGGATCCCAAATAACTTTGCTCCTGCATTACTCGTAAGTTGTTTCCTCCTAACACTGATCGTGTCTGGATCTACACCTGCTAGGTTCACAATGAAAATATTTTGATTTCACTCGCTGATCGTTGTTCAATTTTTATTTTTATTTCAGGTCCGAAACCACCGGCGTATAACATTCTACACATAGCGTTGGGGGTCGCAATTACTTTATTCTTGCTCATCGTGCTTCTCGTTTGTATGTTCCATCGGCGACAAAAATCGAAAAAGAAACGTAAAGCGGACGAATCGGATATTCGTTTTATGATCGATCAGGGTCACTGTAGCAGTCGGACTACCGACCGTATGATTAATCGCGAAACAATGCAAAAAATATCCATCGTATGACAAAGGGACTACGTTAGTTATAGCCCGTTACAACGTGACAGCACAACTGTGTAATTATGTTTTAATATAAATCATGAATCATGTGTATGTAAAGCGTGTTTCAAGTAATGTTACTGTTATGGTGCTAACTATTTGTACTTATATGTCATTGATGATAAACTCAAGAAAACAGCGTGACGCGCGTCATCGGTTCAATAGTCATGGAGTCACCGAACTGAGACTCCCTGATTTAGTACAGCAGCCGCAGCAGCAGCAGCAGCAATGTTGATATCATCATCATCATCATCATCATCAGAAAAAAGTAATTGTCTGAGAATAGTTGTTAAACCCGGCAGGTAGGATAGTAGAACTGGTTGTACAGTTCTCGGCTAATATTCAACTAGAGTTGAATAATGAACTCATTTGGACTTGGATGTTAACTCTAACTCACGACCATAGAATTGGCCTTAGTTTCACAGAAAGGCTTAACTGGTAAACTGATTCCAAATTAACTGATTTGATGGAGTAAAATCAAATGAAAAGTTAATTCTCTTAACGAAACTGGATCCTGGGTTCTACTCAAAAAACGTTAAATATTTGACCTGTCAGATTAATCAGAGTCCATTTAAACCTAAACCACAATCTCTCGAAGAATGTAGTTGATAGACAAGGTTTAAATTGTGTGGATGTTAGGTTTTATATTAGGTAGATAATTCATGAATGGTTTTACAGTATTTTATTCGTGGTAGGTATAAGAAACACCTTCAGATAACATGACCTCCTAAAATCGCAGCAGCATCAATAGGTCGAATTAATAGAACGATTATTACCATAATTTTTTGCATTTAGTTAGTCTGTTTTTGGTGAGATTAAAACCAAAAGGTTTTTGCTACTTTTGGTAGGTTTTTTATTCTGTCATCATGAACTTTTTTAAGAAAATGTTTACGAAGATATAAACTATTCAGGAGGATAAGGTCAGATCTGAGGGAATGTAAAACCT